>NC_091370.1:4044573-4132073 GCF_038502225.1 Cherax quadricarinatus | reverse complement strand
GCTAAACCCACTTAAATCATTAAGCTCAAGGCATGATGAAGACTCGATCCTCCGTCTGGTGAGAGCCATACACACGCTCTTCCTATTTATACTCACCTAGTTG
Organism: Cherax quadricarinatus; assembly: GCF_038502225.1. NCBI lineage: Eukaryota > Metazoa > Arthropoda > Malacostraca > Decapoda > Parastacidae > Cherax > Cherax quadricarinatus. The sequence goes on along the minus strand of NC_091370.1, from coordinate 4,131,970 downwards.
TTCAGACAAATGAGATACTACGTTGGGACGATAGATCATACATGATCTATCGTCCCCCTGTAGTTAGGGGATCTAACTACAGTCTGTCTATCTCTACTTCTGTCTAGGTAGATGAGGCAAAGATAGTAGAGAAGAAGATGGTCTCCCAGCCCTCTACTTCCTCCAGTAAACATGTCCTGTACAGGCAAGAATACCTGTACAGGACATGTAATCAAACTGCATTAAAAATGTAATCAAACTAAATAAAAAATGTAATCAAACTGCATTAAAAAATGTAATCAAACTGAATTAAAAAATGTAATCAAACTGCATTAGAAATGTAATCAAACTGCATTAGAAATGTAATCAAACTGAATTAAAAAATGTAATCAAACTGCATTAGAAATGTAATCAAACTGCATTAGAAATGTAATCAAACTGCATTAAAAAATGTAATCAAACTGCATTAAAAAATGTAATCAAACTGCATTAAAAAATGTAATCAAACTGAATTAAAAAATGTAATCAAACTGCATTAGAAATGTAATCAAACTGAATTAAAAAATGTAATCAAACTGCATTAGAAATGTAATCAAACTACATTAAAAATATAATCAAACTGCATTAAAAAATGGAATCCAACTTCATTAAAAATGTAATAAACTGCATTAAAAATGTAATCAAACTGCATAAAAATAAATCAAACTAAATAAAAAATGTAATCAAACTGCATTAAAAATATAAATGAATTGACCTTGGAAAAAACGGCATAATAGGACTGGAAGAGTGACTACTACACGAACCATTGTTATTGATAGTACTACAAATACTATTACACCTAAGGTGAAAATAGTTCAGAAAACCGATAAGTTGAAGAATAAGACATTTGTCCAACACTTGCGTATCTTTATTGTGGAAACGTTTCGCCAATCAGTGGCTTCCTCAGTCCAATACAGAGAAGAATGGTGGGAGATTAGGAGGAGTTTGAGGTCCATCAACCTTGATGGATCGATCCGACTCCAGGCTGAGGGACTGATTACCTCAAAAAACCTTATGATCTTCAACCATTCTTTTCTGTACGGGACTGATGAAGTCACTGTGTGGCGAAACGTTTCCACAATAAAGATACCCAAGTGTTACACAATTCATCATCCTGTCGGTTCTCTGAAATATTCTTCTACATTTATAAGTGAAAAGTTGTGTGGAATCGCATTAAGTTGCGCTGAGTTTTTCAATATATTACTATTGAAAAGACACATGTGCACTAGTTATTATTCTGATAGCTTGTGCTAACAGGTCGGTTGCCGTGTTCCTCCCTTAAGTCAATGTGACCTGACCTGGCTAGGTTGGGTGCATTGGCTTAAGCCGGTAGGAGACTTGGACCTGCCTCGCATGGGCCAGTAGGCCTTCTGCAGTGTTCCTTCGTTCTTATGTTCTTATGTTCAGTAGGTTTCTTCAGCCAAATATAGAGGCAGCAGAGGCAGCAGAGGCAGCAGAGGCAGCAGAGGCAGTGGAGATGCGAAGACGATGTAATCAAAGATCTTAGTTATGAGAGGAAATTGAACGACTGGAATTAGACGAAATATTCAGAATGGACTGACTTGTGTGATGAGAAGTGATGATGTTGCTGCCAGTGTCTTGTACACACAATTTGTACACACAATTAGGTCCTGACTATGGAACTGAACTTCTCCAGGCCGAGGGACTGACAACCTCAAATTCTACGACTACAAGGGTGATGGACTGATTACATCGTCTTCACATCTCTACTGTTCCTGCCTATTTTCTGTATTCGACTGAAGAAGCCTACTGTGTAGGCGAAACGTTTCGGAATAAAGTTGTCTAACTGTTGCATATGTGTCTTACCTAACAACCTGTCGGTATTGTATACCATTTTGATGTTCACAATTTGTATCTATTTAAATTACCTAAATGACTCTGACGGCGATCAACTAGGCTCCTGATACATTCGATAGACTTGACACCAGCCAACTAAACTTGTGCAGTACACGATAGACTTCACATCGACTAACTAGTCTGGACAAAGACTTCATTTAGTGCAAAACGTAAAAACATAAGAATCCTGCAGTAGGCCTACCCGCCCTGCTAGGCAGTTACAATTGCTCAAAGTTCTTGCCTCAGTGACGCTACCTTGGGAGTGTGTTCCACTCCTCCACAACTCTATTGCCAAAGCACGCAAACCGAACATACGAACCGTCGCCCAGTTGGTCGGGAACTGACTTTAGGTACCTGTTTAGCTCCCTTTTGAAGACAACCAGGCCTCAACTCACGAGATAAATTTTCTTCCTTATCCATGTACCCCCAGTTTTTCCCAAGAAATGTTCGGGTCTATTGTTTATTCCTTTAGGATCATTCATGTTTGATCTAAATTCTCGATTAGGAACATATGCAGTTCGGCCAGCTTGTACAGTGATTTGAAAAATGTCGTATTGGCGCCCATCACCACCTTCTATCCGACCTTCCTCACGGTAATCCCTTAGTAATAGTGGCAGAATTACCGACAAACTGTAAAATAAATAGATGCATCTCTATCAAGCTGCTGCAGCTTGACAGAGATCCTGGAGAGCGAAACGTTGCCACAATAAAACGTTACATTAGTTGTATCTGTGTTTATTTACCAAACGATAATGCCAAACCAGGTTAAACCAGCCTACATTTCTCACATAATCTACAGCGCGAAAATGGAGACCTTAATATTGTTATCGTTATTAAGGTAATTCCACGAAGTATTACAACTAAGCGATTTTTTGTCGCTTTTTCTAAGTTCTTAAATAAACTCAAGATCTATCGGAAAATCCGTTTGTCAGAACCAAGTCCCGCAGATTGTTTCCTCCAGTGGGTTCTGACACAAACTATTTTAAAAAGCAGTCATGGATCATGTCAATAAAGTCTCCAGACTCTAGATTATCTGCTAAATTAAAAATCTCCCATTAAAACTATTTTTACAGCTCTAGATGCCTGAGCAATTTCATCCCTGACAAGTCTATCGTGGTCACTATCGAAGTTTGGGTGGGGGTGGGGGAGGGGGGGTGTTGCAGATCACACCTAAGACTAGCCTCCAAAAACTTCAGCCAGATTCCGTGTCTGTCCTTTCCAACTTTATATCGTCTCTGATGCAGCGATTTTAAATTTTCCCTAATAACTCCGCCCCTTTCTTCTTGACTGTATCAGTGTGCAGTAATTTATACATCTCTAGGTGGAATTCAACAGACATGTCTTAGGAAATGTTAGTTAAATTCTTTCTTTCAACGCACCGGCCGTATCCCACCGAGGCGGAGGTGGTCCAAAAGGAAAAACAAAAGTTTGGTTATAATTATAGCCATGATTTTTAAAGAAATGGACAAGTAAGCCAGCGGAAGTCCTCGGACAGATGACCGAAAGCTCAAACTGTGGGTCATATAACTAAGACCCGCGTCAGTAACCACATTACGAGGAACTCTGTTTTCCGAGCGTTTGGTTAAGATATCTTGGCAAGTGTTTCTCTCACCGCCCACAGTAATGTGATCCCAGCTATAACACTGTGATACGCGATTGTAATATTATTGTGAAAGCTAGCAGACTGCTCACTTGTAATTCAGTACTATTGTTTAATACTCATTTATTAATTAATGATGATTCTTCGGCCCTTCAGATATGTGGTCTTGACAAGTGGACTTTCACACATATCACAATTATGTTTAATAGTCTTAAACTCAAATGTCTGTACTTTCTTTTTATCTTCATTATTATTTTATTATAATTATTATTATTATTTTATTATTATTATTATTATTATTATTATTATTAGGAATCGCTAAACTTTTAGTGGCCATACAGTGCATTGGAAATAGAGCAGTTAGGTTCGATCCAAGGGAAGGACAAATCTAATTACTTGGATCAAGAGCCCCCTTCACGTCTCCGACCATTCTATCAGTATAACAATAATAATAATACTTTTATAATAATAATAATAATTATTCTTATAATTTTGTTTCGCCCTCGACCACAGCAATTTTAGATAATACTGTCTCTCCTAGTAGCACTTATGTAAATTATTTCTAGAACTAGGCCAAGGTTCAGTAAGTGAGGAACTCAGTTGTTACGTTTATCTACTCTGACACTTTACCATTTGAAGTTAATTACTGCGTGCTGTTGGTGAGTCAATTACTGATCCATTCCTGAAGCTTAACATACCATGACACATACAATTGTAGGTTAATTATTAGAATTATAGCTGATATTATAAGAAGCCATCTTGATAAGCATAATTTGATTCATGACATATCATGGATTCACAAGGGTTCGTTCCTCCCTGGCTAATTTGACCGTGATGTTGAGAAAGACCTGTCTAGTATGGGCTAGTAGGCCTGCTGCAGTGTTCCTCCATTCTTGTGTTCTTATGTAAGCCTTTGAGGCAGTTGATCTTGATAAAGAATTCGATATTGTTTATTTGGATTTCAGTAAGGCTTTTGATGGAGTACCACACAAAAGACTGTTAAGGAAAGTGGCGTCTTATTCTATTGAGGTAAAATATCAACCATACCCCCGGCCGGGATTGAACCCGCGGTCATAGAGTCTCAAAACTCCAGCCCGTCGCGTTAGCCATTAGACCAGCTAGCCACAGTAAAATATCACGTCACAGACCGAGGGGCGACTGACAAATAGAAAACAGTCTGCATATTCAGGGTGAAATCGGCGTGGAAATCAGTCACAGTTGGTGTTCCACAAGAATCAGTTTTAGACCCATTGTTGTTCATTATTTATTTTAATGACCTTAATAACGAGGAAATTAAGACCAATTATAAGCAAATTTGCTGATGACATAAAATAACTAAAATAATACTCGGACGAAGATGCCACTGAACTTGAGGAAGATCTAGGCAAGCCAATATCGCGGTTAGGAAAAGTGGCAGATGTAGTTCAATGCAGATAAAAGTCCTAAGGCTCGGGAATGTAAATAACCCCAGCACTTACGAATTAAATAATCCAGAACTTGACTATACACAATTTGGGAGTCATGATAAGTGGTAATCTGAAGCCAAGACAACAGTGTCTCTGCGTGAGTTTAAGGCTAACAGATTACTTGATATTATGCTAGGAAGTATAAACAACAGAAGTCCAGGGGTTATACTATAGCTCTATACATCACAGTAATTCATCACTTAAGACTATGCATCTCAGTTCTGTTCTCCGGACTACAGATTGGATACAAATTCATTGGAGAACATCCAGAGAAGAATGAAAAAACTGAATATCAGTGGTATTCAGCACTGACAAGATATTTAGACACATGTACAAAATCATTATTTTGTAGACGTTTCGCCCACCAGTGGCCTTACCAATACAAGAATATAGCGTAATAACTAAAGAAATACATACAGAAGAGAGTGGAAGACGACGTAATCTGTCCCCTCAGCCTGAAGCACAGTCCATCACATCGACTGAACATATCGACTCCAGGCTGAGGGACTGAGTACCTCAGACTCCTTCCCATCTTCCATAGTACTTCTCCGTACCGGACTGAAGAAGCCACTGGATGGCGAACCGTTACAACAACAAAGGTACCCAAGTATTACACACGTGTCTCATTCACCAACGTGCCGGTTTTCTGAATCATTTATAGAAGATATATGCTTACACACATCATCAAAGTAAGATGTGTTAGTACACATATCTGAAGATGTGTGTAAAGACCTGAAAGCGCTCAGGTTTTATTTTCTATTTTCACTGTGGTATTTTCTCGTACATGAACCATGTATATTCAACATTTTTAACAAACGTCAACAGCACCACATCTCAGCTTCTATCTTGTGAAGTATAATTTTGTTTAATATTCTGCAGCGTGGTACTTTAATGAAGGGGTTCTGCAAGGCCAGGTCATGCAAGGCCAGGTCCTGAAAGGCCAGGTCCTGAAAGGCCAGTTCCTGCAAGGCCAGTTCCTGCAAGGCCAGGTCCTGCAAGGCCAGGTCCTGCAAGGCCAGGTCCTGCAAGGCCAGGTCCTGCAAGGTCAGGTCCTGCAAGGTCAGGTCCTGCAAGACCAGGTCCTGCAAGGCCAGGTCCTGCAAGGCCAGGTCCTGCAAGGCCAGGTCCTGCAAGGCCAGGTCCTGCAAGGCCAGGTCCTGCAAGGTCAGGTCCTGCAAGACCAGGTCCTGCAAGGCCAGGTCCTGCAAGGCCAGGTCCTGCAAGGCCAGGTCCTGCAAGACCAGGTCCTGCAAGGCCAGGTCCTGCAAGGCCAGGTCCTGCAAGGCCAGGTCCAGCAAGTCCAGGTCCTGCAAGGCCAGGTCCAGCAAGGCCAGGTCCAGCAAGGCCAGGTCCTGCAAGGCCAGGTCCTGCAAGGCCAGGTCCAGCAAGGGCAGGCCCTGCAAGGCCAGGTCAAGCAAGGCCAGGTCCTGCAAGGCCAGGCCCAGCAAGACCAGGTCCAGCAAGGCCAGGCCCAGCAAGACCAGGTCCAGCAAGGCCAGGTCCTGCAAGGCCAGTTCCTGCAAGGCCAGTTCCTGCAAGGCCAGTTCCTGCAAGACCAGGTCCTGCAAGACCAGGTCCTGCAAGACCAGGTCCTACAAGGCAAGGTCCTGCAAGGCAAGGTCCTGCAAGACCAGATCCAGCAAGGCCAGGTCCTGCAAGGCCAGATCCTGCAAGGCCAGGTCCAGCAAGGCCAGGTCCAGCAAGTCCAGGTCCTGCAAGGCCAGGTCCAGCAAGGCCAGGTCCAGCAAGGCCAGGTCCTGCAAGGCCAGGTCCAGCAAGGCCAGGTCTAGCAAGGGCAGGCCCTGCAAGGCCAGGTCAAGCAAGGCCAGGTCAAGCAAGGCCAGGCCCAGCAAGACCAGGTCCAGCAAGGCCAGGTCCAGCAAGGCCAGGTCCAGCAAGGCCAGGTCCAGCAAGGCCAGGTCCAGCAAGGCCAGGTCCAGCAAGGCCAGGTCCAGCAAGGCCAGGTCCAGCAAGACCAGGTCCAGCAAGACCAGGTCCGCTGCGTTTGTGCTGACTTCATCGTCCATTTTTTTTTTTTGGGGGGGGGAAGGAGTAAACAGAAACGAAAATGTTTGGCTGAGTTCGTTAATCCCGTTTTAAAATTATGCTTTTTGACATCAGAGGTTTATTGGGTTTAAGTCCTAAGACTTTCTAGGACGGCATTTGATGAAAATTATTTAGAAAAACCCACAAGTTGAAGAATGAGACACATGTGCAATATCTGGAAAACTTTGTTGAGGAAAAGTTCCGCCACCGACAAGTGTAATAAAGTTGGTAGAATTACCGACAATATGTAAAGTAAAAGGACACAAGTGCAACTAATGTGACATTTATTGTGGCAACGTTTCGCTCTCCAGGAGCTTTATCAAGACATGGCTTGATAAAGCTCCTGGAGAGCGAAACGTTGCCACAATAAATGTCACATTAGTTGCACTTGTGTCCTTTTACTTTACACCGACAAGTGGTTGAAAAAGACATTTGAAAAACACGAAAACGCATTTTTTTGAAACAAAGGTTCGGTCCTGGGACCTTGATGGCTTCTGGTTAGAAGTGATCAAAGTCCAAAGACCGAAATATTGTCTAAAAAATATATTCTAGCTTTTACTCGCGTGTTTTTTTTTTTAACCACTGTATGTACTCTCTCTAGTACTAATTAATACATGTCTACATGTGCCTGTATTTGTTTTATATGATGTACGATTGCTGGTGTTTTTTTTTTTGTATCATAAACACGCGAGATGACAGGTATATCTTGCTACTTCTACTTACACTTAAGTCGCACTATACATGCATGTATACGTATATATATATATATATATATATATATATATATATATATATATATATATATATATATATATATATATATATATATATATATATATATATATATATATATCATTGGCTGAGTGAATAAGGTGACATGTACGTTGTGTTGCCTCTTGAGGTGTGACAATGTGTCGTGGGGTCGAACCCTGGCCGGCTGCAGTTTGTTAAATGATTCAAAACCACTTGTTTCGTGGTTTGATTGATTATATATATATATATATATATATATATATATATATATATATATATATATATGGGTTTTCTTCTATTTTCTTAATACTTCTTGTTCTTCTTCATTTCCTCTTATCTCTATTGGGAAATGGAAAAGAAATTTTCCTCCGTAAGTCATGCGTGTTGTAAAAGGCGACTAAAATGCGGGAAGCAAGAAGCTAGTAACCCCTTCTCCTTTATACATTACTAAATTTAAAAAAACAAACTTTGGTTTTTCTTTTTAGGTCACCATGCCTCGGTGGGATACAGTCGGTGTGTTGAATATATATATATATATATATATATATATATATATATATATATATATATATATATATATATATATATATATATATATAAACACTGATCTCTGGCTGAGGGAGACTCGAACCTACGAACCTTGGAACAAGGTACGCAGTGCTTTACCAATCTACCCACACTGGACCAATACCTTGGAGTCCAGCTTGCGCTAGACTTTGATCCAAGGCAGCCAGCTTTCAGGGAGAAGGCTTACAGCTTTTCATCTAATCCCCTGCATGCATCAGCCTTACTAGAGATTTTTAACAATGCAAGGAATCTAGTAATCTCTAGTAAGGCTGATGCATGCAGGGGATGAGATGAAAAGCTGTAAGCCTTCTCCCTGAAAGCTGGCTGCCTTGGATCAAAGTCTAGCGGAAGCTGGACTCCAAGGTATTGGTCCAGTGTGGGTAGATTGGTAAAGCACTGCGTACCTTGTTCCAAGCTTCGTAGGCTCGAGTCTCCTTCAGCCAGAGATCAGTGTTTGTGAATATTTCGCCTGCTCTTGCGAATTCCTTGTATATATATATATGCAAAACAACCACTCTGAAAGAATAGAGAAATTCCAAGCGCTTTCGTGACTACTCACATTATCAAGGAACTATGATAGTTCCTTGATAATGTGAGTAGTCACGAAAGCGCTTGGAATTTCTCTATTCTTTCAGAGTGATTGTTTTGCATATTCTGAAATCACCTGTTTACGGTGATCTTATTGCATATATATATATATATATATATATATATATATATATATATATATATATATATATATATATATATATATATATATATATATATATATATATATATATATGAGAGAGAGAGAGAGAGAGAGAGAGAGAAATATACATCTTTTAGTGTATATACTTTCCTGGCATTAGTGGAGAAGGGAGTTGCGTCATAACGTGTCGGGGCCTGTCTTAGCACCTACGCCCGGTATTATGTGTTTAAAGTAACAAGTGGGTGAAACATGGAATTCCTTGGGAAATAAGTTGACCTCGTTTCGTCCCTCTGACCTGACCTGCCTCTTCCAGCTCCCCTACCCCTCCTTTCCCTCTCACTTGACCTACTATCAGAGGAAAGAAAAGTCTGGCTATGGTAAGAGGAGCATCGAGCCGACACTACTCGTGCTGTATGATTCAGACGGGTTTACCACTCAGTATGTTAATAATAACAACAACAACAATAATAATAACAATAATAATAGCAATAATAATAATAGCAGCAACAACAATGCTACTACTACTACTACTACTACTAATAATAATAATAATAATAATAATAATTATAATTAACACCCAACTTCAACTCTTGAGGTTATATCAAATTTAGTCAATAATTTTTGTTATTTTGCTTGCAGTCACTCTCACTCTGCTTCACGAACTCTCTCTCTCTCTCTCTCTCTCTCTCTCTCTCTCTCTCTCTCTCTCTCTCCTCTCTTACCTTGCTCACTTTCTCTCTCACTACACATCAATTCTCTTATACTTCCCTATACAATATTTGGTACTAAACGTGTTACTTTACAGTTATGCGAACCATCTGCCGAGTACTGACTTTCATCAATATTGAAAGTGTTACGAAGATCTGCGTAATCTATAATATTTTCTGATTTAGGTATAACCTATAATCTATTATTTAATACTGTCATTTTGCTAAGGATGTCTGTAAGAGAAGAATGTCGAAAAATTGACCTGCATAGGGTATACTCAAAGGTGTGTATCTCTCAGAGTATATACACCGAGAGGTGTGTGTATCTCTCAGTGTATATACACTGAGAGGTGTGTGTATTTCTCAGTGTATCTACACCGAGAAGTGTATATATGTCCCAGAGGTGTGTATATGTCTCAGAGTATATACACCGAGAGGTGTATGTCTCAGTACATACACTGAGAGGTGTGTGTATCTCTCAATGTATATACGATGAGAATTTCCTTTAATCCATCACTTAGCGACTGAATAAGCTACATGTAGTTTTAATCACCTTCATGTAATCGACAGGCTTTAAACTTCCGTTAACTAACCACCGGCTTGTAAAAATTCCCCGTAACTGGACTAACTTTCCAGACATGCATGGTAACAAGAAGACATCGCATGACTATGTAACAACAGACATTTTTCCTAATGTTAAGTAAAAGGACACAAATGCAACTAATGTGACATTTTATTGTGGCAACGTTTCGCTCTCCAGGAGCTTTGTCAAGCTTCATCAAGCCATTTTTCCTAATGTTTCTAAGGGGTACAACAGTGGTGGGTTCTACGAGGTTCAAAGAGACGTAAACTTGCTGGAGACTCTCACAATGCTGTGCATTCAATGGTAATGTAATTAAAAGAAAAAAAAAACAGTCTGATAGGGTCACAAGTTAAACATTTATGAGATACAATTATTCAGTATTTATTTAGTTGTGGGTGAGTAAGTGATTTTTAAGAAGAGACTTGAATTTATAAACAGTGTTTCTTTTATATACACAGGTAATGAATTCCAGATTTTAGGGCCTTTTATGTGCATTGAGTTTTTGCATAGCGTGAGATGGACACGAGGAACATCAAAGAGTGATCTGTGCCTTGTGTTATGGTCATGTGTTCTGTTGAGGTTGGTAAGGAGACGTTTGAGGGGAGGGTTTATATCAGAGTTAAGTGTTCTATGTATGTAGTAGGTACAATAATAAGTATGGATGTTTTGTATGGTGAGTAGGTTTAGAGTTTTGAATATTGGTGGAGTGTGTTGCCTGTAGTGGGAATTTGTTATTCTGACTGCTTCCTTTATATCTTGATAAAGCTCATTGTGTGGGCGAAACGTTGTCATTATACAGCATTTGTGTCTTGTTTTCCATCTTGTCGGTATTTCGTAACATTTCTCTACAAGGTGAAACAGGTTTGTGAGGCTGTTAGGTTAGGTTAGGTTAGGTTAGGTTAGGTTAGGTTAGGTTAGGTAAAGTTTGTCAGGAAGCAAGACAAATGTTTCCTGAAATGGGTCTTGGTCATATGACGACCCACCGCTGGAGCTTTTGGTCATCTGACCGAGACCTTCCACTGGCTTACCAGTCCAACCCTTTAAAAATTGTGGTTACTCAAAGGTGGCCGCCCTACCTACCGTTGGGTAGGTAGGACGGGCACTGAGGGGGTGGTGGAGGCCGCAACATTGAGTGTGGAGTCCTTTAAAGGAACTCCTATGATATAAAGAGAAAGTATCCGTGGTTCAATTCCCGGCACGGCTGGAAACGTTGGTGATGTTTCCTTACACCTGCTGTCCCTGTTCACTCAGCAGTAAGTAGGTACCTGGGTATTAATCGACTAGTGTGGGTGGCATCCTGAGTGACAAGATCAAAGCACCACAACGGTAATAAGTCATACAGTCCCCTATAAATCACTACCTTCATCAGATTACACTGGGTGAGTAACACTCCCGCGGGTTAATTAAAATCCCCAACAAATCTTATCTTAATAAACCAAATTTAATTACCATCTTTCTCATCTATGAAATAAGACGTAACTCACAATCTTAATTGACTAAACAGAGACAACATGAGAAATGTTGAGCACACTCACCCCCTTATAGTCCGAGAAACAGGAAACTAACAAAAGAAACAATGAGGGATACGTACCTTTTTTTGGGGGGGTCAGTAAATTGTACTCTGCAACAGATGTTAGCAACAATAATAAACCCTTAGACATCCTTAGACATCCGATGCTCTGAGATTTCACCTTTAACAAAACCAGTGTGGAAATAAACCAGTTTATAAAACCTCTCTTACCATCACCTGGAACGATGGGTCACGAAAGAACGTACGATCAACTATCCCTGCATCATGCATGACTTTCTTCTTTTCCAGAATCTGACGATTAATTTCCTGGACAAACATGTGCAAAGGATGTATATTTGAACAATTGACAGGAATTTGAGCATGCACAAAATACTTAGAGTATTGAGAAATTTGTTAAAAATAAATGCTTTTTCAAATATGGTTTCTTAATTATTTATTCTTTATTGAAGCAGAGGATTATTAGAATAATTAACCCGGTGGGTTAGAAGCTTTGGGTTATCTAAGATTATTAAATCAGAAGGTTAGTAACTCAGGATAACTCAACATTATTAACCCGGAGGGTTACTAGCCCTCCGGGTTATTTATTTACTCGGAGGATTATTTAGCATATAACTAATTACTCAACAAAATTAACAGAGAGGGTTTGTAACCCAGAATAAGCCAGGATTATAAAGCTGGAGGGGGAGGGGGCAGTATACCTGGAGGATGTTCCAGGGGTCAGCGCCCCCTCAGCCTGGTTCATGACCAGTAACGATCCCTCAAAGTTTCTAATCCAGAAGGTTAATAACACAGGATAACTCAAGAAGGATAATAAAAGTGCATAATCCCGCCGTGATCTTGTGATCCTCCTCCCCAGGATACAATCCTGTGCTCTTAATAATCTTCCTGCAAGCTTACCACACAAAAACAAAGGTGCATTTCTCTGATCTCAATATTCAAGCTTACTCTTTTAGTAAGTCGACTTAAATTATAATGAGTGACTGCGTGTTGTCTGTTACCCTGGGTGTGTTGCTTGTTACCCTGGGTGTGTTGTCTGTTACCATGGGTGTGTTGTCTGTTACCCTGGGTGTGTTGCTTGTTGCCCTGGGTGTGTTGCTTGTTACCCTGGGTGTGATGTCTGTTACCCTGGGTGTGTTGCTTGTTACCCTGGGTGTGTTGCTTGTTACCCTGGGTGTGTTGTCTGTTACCCTGGGTGTGTTGCTTGTTACCCTGGGTGTGTTGTCTGTTACCCTGGGTGTGTTGTCTGTTACCCTGGGTGTGTTGCTTGTTGCCCTGGGTGTGTTGCTTGTTACCCTGGGTGTGTTGTCTGTTACCCTGGGTGTGTTGTCTGTTACCCTGGGTGTGTTGTCTGTTACCCTGGGTGTGTTGTCTGTTACCCTGGGTGTGTTGTCTGTTACCCTGGGTGTGTTGTCTGTTACCCTGGGTGTGTTGTCTGTTACCCTGGGTGTGTTGCTTGTTACCCTGGGTGTGTTGCTTGTTACCCTGGGTGTGTTGCTTGTTACCCTGGGTGTGTTGTCTGTTACCCTGGGTGTGTTGTCTGTTACCCTGGGTGTGTTGTCTGCTACCCTGGGTGTGTTGTCTGCTACCCTGGGTGTGTGTTGTCTGTTACCCTGGGTGTGTTGTCTGTTACCCTGGGTGTGTTGCTTGTTACCCTGGGTGTGTTGTCTGTTACCCTGGGTGTGTTGTCTGTTACCCTGGGTGTGTTGTCTGTTACCCTGGGTGTGTTGTCTGTTACCCTGGGTGTGTTGTTTGTTACCCTGGGTGTGTTGTCTGTTACCCTGGGTGTGTTGTCTGTTACCCTGGGTGTGTTGCTTGTTACCCTGGGTGTGTTGTCTGTTACCCTGGGTGTGTTGCTTGTTACCCTGGGTGTGTTGTCTGTTACCCTGGGTGTGTTGCTTGTTACCCTGGGTGTGTTGTCTGTTACCCTGGGTGTGTTGCTTGTTACCCTGGGTGTTGTCTGTTACCCTGGGTGTGTTGCTTGTTGCCCTGGGTGTGTTGTCTGTTGCCCTGGGTGTGTTGCTGTCTGTTACCTTGGGTGTGTTGCTGTCTGTTACCTTGGGTGTGTTGTTGTCTGTTACCCTGGGTGTGTTGCTGTCTGTTACCTTGCGTGTGTTGCTGTCTGTTACCTTGGGTGTGTTGCTGTCTGTTACCTTGGGTGTGTTGCTGTCTGTTACCTTGGGTGTGTTGCTGTCTGTTATCTTGGGTGTGTTGCTGTCTGTTACCTTGGGTGTGTTGCTGTCTGTTATCTTGGGTGTGTTGCTGTCTGTTACCTTGGGTGTGTTGCTGTCTGTTATCTTGGGTGTGTTGCTGTCTGTTACCCTGGGTGTGTTGCTGTCTGTTACCCTGGGTGTGCTGTCTGTTACCTTGGGTGTGTTGCTGTCTGTTACCTTGGGTGTGTTGCTGTCTGTTACCTTGGGTGTGTTGCTGTCTGTTACCTTGGGTGTGTTGCTGTCTGTTACCCTGGGTGTGTTGTTGTCTGTAACCTGAGTGTGCTGTCTGTTATCCTGGGTGTGTTACTCTCCGTTACCCTGGGTGTGCTGTCTGTTACCCTGGGTGTGCTGTTGTCTGGGTCAAGGACAGTGTCAGTTTCAGTAGCGTCAGTACAGTGCAACACAGACAGTGTCAACCTCGGAAGTGAGAGAACGGAGGTACGTAGCTCGGTTGGTAGCGCACTCAACTCACACACTGAGGTGTGTGGTTCAATCCCCGGTACGGGTAGAAACATTAGAACTTGCTTCCTTAAGACACCTGCTGTCCCTTTTCACCCAGCAGTAAACAGGTACCTGAGTGTTAGCGGACTGGTGTGGGTCGCATCCTGGGGACAAGATTAACCCTATTTGCTCGAATTGCTCTGCATAATTAGTGACTTTATATACAGTATGTCACTGATGTCAGCTATGGTCTGTTTAAGTTGTACTTGAAGAAATGATAATTATCAGTACTCTCAGTGTCAGCACCGGAGGTGACAGCGCAGTGCTACACATAGTGTCAGCATCGTGGAGTAATACAGATCTAGTCGTCTATTGTTTAAGAAAATTGTTTACTACCTTGAGACAGCGAATTGCCCAGCAAAAACAACAGCAGCCGTAGTATCAGCAACAGCAACAACAGCATTAGTACCAGAAGCAGTAGCAGTGCCAGCAGTAGCAGAATCAGCAGCAGTAGAACCAGCAACAGTAGAGCCTGCAGTAACAGAGGAGCAGTAGTACTAGCACCAACATCAACGGCAACACCAAGCGTAGTAGCACCAATAGCTGCAGTAAGACCGATACCAACAGCAGAAGCATCACCACGAGTACCAGCAGCAACAGCGCTAGCAAGAGCAGTCGCAGTACCAGTAGCAGCAGTGCTAGCAAGAGCAGTCGCAGTACCAGTAGCAGCAGCGCTAGCAAGAGCAGTCGCAGTACCAGAAGCAGCAGTGCTAGCAAGAGCAGTCGCAGTACCAGTAGCAGCAGTGCTAGCAAGAGCAGTCGCAGTACCAGTAGCAGCAGTGCTAGCAAGAGCAGTCGCAGTACCAGTAGCAGCAGCGCTAGCCAGAGCAGTCGCAGTACCAGTAGCAGCAGTACCAGCAGCAGCAGCGCTAGCAAGAGCAGTCGCAGTACCAGTAGCAGCAGTGCTAGCAAGAGCAGTCGCAGTACCAGTAGCAGCAGTGCTAGCAAGAGAAGTCGCACTACCAGTAGCAGCAGTGCTAGCAAGAGCAGTCGCAGTACCAGTAGCAGCAGTACCAGTAGCAGCAGTGCTAGCAAGAGCAAGAGCAGTGCCAGTAGCAGCAGTGCTAGCAAGAGCAGTCGCAGTACCAGTAGCAGCAGTGCTAGCAAGAGCAGTCGCAGTACCAGTAGCAGCAGTGCTAGCAAGAGAAGTCGCAGCACCAGTAGCAGCAGTGCTAGCAAGAGAAGTCGCAGTACCAGTAGCAGCAGTGCTAGCAAGAGAAGTCGCAGTACCAGTAGCAGCAGTACCAGTAGCAGCAGTGCTAGCAAGAGCAAGAGCAGTGCCAGTAGCAGCAGTGCTAGCAAGAGCAGTCGCAGTACCAGTAGCAGCAGTGCTAGCAAGAGAAGTCGCAGCACCAGTAGCAGCAGTGCTAGCAAGAGAAGTCGCAGTACCAGTAGCAGCAGTGCTAGCAAGAGAAGTCGCAGTACCAGTAGCAGCAGTACCAGTAGCAGCAGTGCTAGCAAGAGCAAGAGCAGTGCCAGTAGCAGCAGTGCTAGCAAGAGAAGTCGCAGTACCAGTAGCAGCAGTGCTAGCAAGAGAAGTCGCAGTACCAGTAGCAGCAGTGCTAGCAAGAGAAGTCGCAGTACCAGTAGCAGCAGTACCAGTAGCAGCAGTGCTAGCAAGAGAAGTCGCAGTGCCAGTAGCAGCAATAGCCTCAGCAGAAGCATAAGCAGTATCAGTACTAGAGTAGTAGGATAATCCCAGGAGCAGAAGTAGCAGTAACAGCAGTAACTTTAATAAAAGAAGCAGAAGCAGTAATAACAACAGCATTAACAGAATCAACAGCAGCATTAAAAGAAACAGCAGGAGCAACAACAGCATCAACAACAGAATCAAGCTACCGTCAGTAACAGTAGCTGCTGATTTCTCGCCTCCTGTCGCTGTTTCCCTGGGCATGAGTGAGAGGGAAAGGAGATACAGAGGTGGGGAATTGGTGGGAATCTATTTTTTAAGGTGGACGGGAAAGGTGGTGGGGGTGTAGAAGACAGGGCTGGTTGGCAGGGTGGGGGTGTAGAAGACTGGGCTGGTTGGCAGGGTGGGGGTGTAGAAGACTGGGCTGGTTGGCAGGGTGGGGGAGTAGAAGACGGGGCTGGTTGGCAGGGTGGGGTGTAGAAGACCGGGCTGGTTGGCTGGGTGGGGGTGTAGAAGACTGGGCTGGTTGGCAGGGTGGGGGTGTAGAAGACTGGGCTGGTTGGCAGGGTGGGGGAGTAGAAGACTGGGCTGGTTGGCAGGGTGGGGGTATAGAAGACTGGGCTGGTTGGTAGGGTGGGGGTGTAGAAGACTGGGCTGGTTGGTAGGGTGGGGGAGTAGAAGACTGGGCTGGTTGGCAGGGTGGGGGAGTAGAAGACTAGGCTGGTTGGCAGGGTGGGGGTGTAGAAGACTGGGCTGGTTGGAAGGGTGGGGGTGTAGAAGACTGGGCTGGTTGGCAGGGTGGGGTGTAGAAGACTGGGCTGGTTGGCAGGGTGGGGGTGTAGAAGACTGGGCTGGTTGGTAGGGTGGGGGTGTAGAAGACTGGGCTGGTTGGCAGGGTGGGGGTGTAGAAGACGCGGCTGGTTGGCAGGGTGGGGGTGTAGAAGACTGGGCTGGTTGGCAGGGTGAGGGAGTAGAAGACTGGGCTGGTTGGCAGGGTGGGGGTGTAGAAGACTGAGCTGGTTGGCAGGGTGGGGGTGTAGAAGACTGGGCTGGTTGGCAGGGTGGGGTGTAGAAGACTGAGCTGGTTGGCAGGGTGGGGGTGTAGAAGACTGGGCTGGTTGGCAGGGTGGGGTGTAGAAGACTGGGCTGGTTGGCAGGGTGGGGATGTAGAAGACTGGGCTGGTTGGCAGGGTGGGGGTGTAGAAGACTGGGCTGGTTGGCAGGGTGGGGTGTAGAAGACTGGGCTGGTTGGCAGGGTGGGGATGTAGAAGACTGGGCTGGTTTGCAGGGTGGGGGTGTAGAAGACTGGGATGGTTGGGAGGGTGGGGGTGTAGAAGACTGGGCTGGTTGGCAGGGTGGGGATGTAGAAGACTGGGCTGGTTTGCAGGGTGGGGGTGTAGAAGACTGGGATGGTTGGCAGGGTGGGGGTGTAGAAGACTGGGCTGGTTGGCAGGGTGGGGGTGTAGAAGACTGGGCTGGTTGGCAGGGTGGGGGTGTAGAAGACTGGGCTGGTTGGCAGTGTGGGGGAGTAGAAGACTGGGCTGGTTGGCAGGGTGGGGGTGTAGAAGACTGGGCTGGTTGGCAGGGTGGGGGTGTAGAAGACTGGGCTGGTTGGCAGGGTGGGGGTGTAGAAGACTGGGCTGGTTGGCAGGGTGGGGGTGTAGAAGACTGGGCTGGTTGGCAGGGTGGGGTGTAGAAGACTGGGCTGGTTGCCAGGGTGGGGTGTAGAAGACTGGGCTGGTTGGCAGGGTGGGGTGTAGAAGACTGGGTTGGTTGGCAGGGTGGGGGTGTAGAAGACTGGGCTGGTTAGCAGGGTGGGGTGTAGAAGACTGGGCTGGTTGGCAGGGTGGGGTGTAGAAGACTGGGCTGGTTGGCAGGGTGGGGTGTAGAAGACTGGGCTGGTTGGCAGTGTGGGGGTGTAGAAGACTGGGCTGGTTGGCAGGGTGGGGTGTAGAAGACTGGGCTGGTTGGCAGGGTGGGGGTGTACAAGACTGGGCTGGTTGGCAGGGTGGGGGTGTAGAAGACTGGGCTGGTTGGCAGGGTGGGGTGTAGAAGACTGGGCTGGTTGGCAGGGTTGGGGGTGGAGAAGACTGGGCTGGTTGGCAGGGTGGGGGTGTAGAAGACTGGGCTGGTTAGCAGGGTGGGGGTGTAGGAGACTGGGCTGGTTGGCAGGGTGGGGGTGTAGAAGACTGGGCTGGATGGCAGGGGGTGTAGAAGGCTGGGCTGGTTGGCAGGGTGTGGGTGTAGAAGACTGAGCTGGTTGACAGGGTTGGGGTGTAGATGACTATGCGGGTTGGCAGGGTGGGGGTGTAGAAGATTGGGCTGGTTGGCAGGGTGGGGGGTTAGAAGACTGGGCTGGTTGGCAGGGTGGGGATGTAGAAGACTGGGCTGGTTGGCAGGGTGGGGGTGAAGAAGACTGTGCTGGTTGGCAGGGTCGGGGTGTAGAAGACTGGGCTGGTTGGCAGGGTGGGGGTGTAGAAGACTGGGCTGGTTGGCAGGGTGGGGTGTAGCAGACTGGGCTGGTTGGCAGGGTGGGGGTGTAGAAGACTGGGCTGGTTAGCAGGGTGGGGTGTAGCAGACTGGGCTGGTTGGCAGGGTGGGGGTGTAGAAGACTGGGCTGGTTGGCAGGGTCGGGGTGTAGAAGACTGGGCTGGTTGGCAGGGAGGGGGTGTAGAAGACTGAGCTGGTTGGCAGGGAGGGGGTGTAGAAGACTGGGCTGGTTGGCAGGGTTGGGGGGTGGAGAAGACTGGGCTGGTTGGCAGGGTGGGGGTGTAGAAGACTGGGCTGGTTCGCTGGGGGGGGGTGTAGGAGACTGGGCTGGTTGGCAGGGTGGGGGTGTAGAAGACTGGGCTGGTTGGCAGGGGGTGTAGAAGGCTGGGCTGGTTGGCAGGGTGTGGGTGTAGAAGACTGGGCTGGTTGGCAGGGTGGGGGTGTAGAAGACTGGGCTGGTTAGCAGGGTGGGGTGTAGCAGACTGGGCTGGTTGGCAGGGTGGGGGTGTAGAAGACTGAGCTGGTTGGCAGGGTGGGGGTGTAGAAGACTGAGCTGGTTGGCAGGGTGGGGGTGTAGAAGACTGGGCTGGTTGGCAGGGGGTGTAGAAGGCTGGGCTGGTTGGCAGGGTGGGGGTGTAGAAGACTGGGCTGGTTGACAGGGTTGGGGTGTAGAAGACTATGCTGGTTGGCAGGGTGGGGGTGTAGAAGACTATGCTGGTTGGCAGGGTGGGGGTGTAGAAGACTGGGATGGTTGGCAGGGTGGGGATGTAGAAGACTGGGCTGGTTGGCAGGGTGGGGGTGTAGAAGACTGGGCTGGTTGGCAGGGTGGGGGTGTAGAAGACTGGGCTGGTTGGCAGGGTGGGGTGTAGAAGACTGGGCTGGTTGGCAGGGTGGGGGTGTAGAAGACTGGGCTGGTTGGCAGGGTGGGGTGTAGAAGACTGAGCTGGTTGGCAGTGTGGGGGTGTAGAAGACTGGGCTGGTTGGCAGGGTGGGGTGTAGAAGACTGGGCTGGTTGGTAGGGTTGGGGGGTGGAGAAGACTGGGCTGGTTGGCAGGGGGGGGGTGTAGAAGACTGGGCTGGTTAGCAGGGTGAGGGTGTAGGAGACTGGGCTGGTTGGCAGGGTGGGGGTGTAGAAGACTGGGCTGGTTGGCAGGGGGTGTAGAAGGCTGGGCTGGTTGGCAGGGTGTGGGTGTAGAAGACTGGGCTGGTTGACAGGGTTGGGGTGTAGAAGACTATGCTGGTTGGCAGGGTGGGGGTGTAGAAGATTGGGCTGGTTGGCAGGGTGGGGGTGTAGAAGACTGGGCTGGTTGGCAGGGTGGGGATGTAGAAGACTGGGCTGGTTGGCAGGGTGATGGCGGCAGGGAATGCGGGAAGAGTTGGTAGAGGATCTACAATTGGCAGCTGCAAGGATTTCCTCAGAGTGTCGTGGCACGAAGAACTTGTGAACGACCAAGGGAGACGTCGCCGACGATTGATGACTCGTGATTCTCGCCGCGAGAGCAACATGACAAGAACATGACACATATTGCCGAAATCTGGGACGCACACTCTCCTTTCCCAGCTTCATAACCTCCACCATCATCTCCTTCCTCCCATCCCCAGGAGGTCATGATGTCGGTGGCTGTGTGTGTGTGTGTGTGTGTGTGTGTGTGTGTGTGTGTGCTCAGCCTTTAACTGGTATTATTGGCTTCTGGCCGCTTAAGGTCCATTATTCTACTCTTACATCCATGTTTGAAGTTAGATTCCATTTTTTACATTCATCTTCTTTATAAATTCATACTACCCCGACTTTATAAAAGCACTTTCTAGCATCCCTATGACTCATCTGTATTTTAAACTTCCATATATATTCCTTTGTACCAGCTCCTCGTATTGTGAAGTCTGTCTTCATCCTCCCTATCAACTCCTCTGAATATTTGTTACATCGTTGTCCCCATTAATTTTCTTTACGGTCATCAAGTTCATTTCCTTCAGTGTCTCCACATAATGCTAAACAGGAAGAGCGACCATCTCCACGTAGTGAGTTCTGGATGTACTGGATGACTGTAGGTAACCAGTCATGAAATATAGCTAAGAGATGCTCAGAGTCTATATATTGTCTGTTTCTGGATCAAATTTATGTATATGGGATCAGATTTGATTGAATCTCATTCCACAGGCGCTGTGTGAACTGTGCTCACCTGGAGCATAAGATAACCCACACAATGTATCCTCTTAGTTCTGGTACTACTTTGATTGCAAGCCAGTACACCTTTTGAAGCTTCTGAGAAAGCTTAATCAGGTATGGGCTCCAAGCTGGTATTACATATTGTAAGATGGTCCTGACATCCGTTTTGTACAGTTCTAAATAGAGTTTTTGTTAAGAATCGTAATGACTGTTCTGAGATTTGCAAGCCTCCTACTAGGCTGCTGATATACGATTTAGGTGGTGTTCATGATGTATTCGGGGGGATGTTCACTCCTAAAAATTTTGTTCTCGTGGTTACACGTAGTTTCTCGCCTACCAGTAGTGCCAACTGCAGGGCCGGATTAAGAAGTCTCCGGGCCCAAGGCTATTCAGATTGGTGGGGCCCCTTTGAGTTACGGGTAAGCGAAGCGACCCCTTCCAGCTTCGGGGTGGGGGGGGGGGTCGGTGCGAGCCTGTTTAAGGTCTAATTAAATACATTCTGGCTATTTAGTTTAAATTTAATAGGGAAAGTACATCAAGACAACCAAAACCATTTACCAACAGCCATTATAACTATCTTGTTAAATCATGCATTTTAAAGAGAATAAACTCAAGACAGCATAGTATTACTAGATTAGGCTATTAAAGTAGTGACATCATGTACCTATTATATTCAGCATAACCACTAGCACTATTATTCCCTTTATAAATCACTGACCATTATTGTTATCATTGCATCATGCATAAGACTATCAAATCATATAAACTCAAGAAAATAAAGAATTGTTTATATTCACAGGCACTTCTTAAATAAACTTTTTCTGGATTTCATATTGGCAAAATCATCAATTATATTCTGAAAATCAATATTTCTTGTTAGATCAGACTCAATGGTCAACAAGGCTACGTTACACAATTTGTCTTGGCCCATTGTTGAACGGAGCTGGTTTTTCACTCTTTTCAAAACAGAAAATGAACGTTCTCCTTCACAGTTAGTAGCTGGAAGTGTTAGGTAAACATTAGGGAAGGTTTCTGAGATACCTGCATTTCTTAAATGTTTCAAAGCAGCTGAGGGCGCACATTTTTCAGGTGGAGCTTTAATTTGATTCATATACCCAGAAAAATGAACTATTTCTTCAACAAATGTGTCCTGAACATCTGCTGAAAGGTGTTGTTGCAACTTTAATGCAGCTTCTCTCAATTCTGCATCTGGCATAGTAGTAATTTTGAACAGAAATCCAAACTTGTCATTGAGATTCTGGTAGATTTCTTTTCTTTTCACCAATTCTGTAATCAGTGAATCCAGAATGACGAAGTATGTAGCTGTCTTACATTTCTGCCTTGGTAGCAACACAATTTCATTGTCTGGCTCTTCAAAATTGCGTTTCCTCTTCCTTGACCGCTGATGATCAGCCCGGTAACTGTAGTCTTTCACCAGCAGTTTAGCTTTCTCTTCAAACATTTCAAAAGCTTCATCATTGCGAAGTGAGCTTACAAATTCCACTAAGCCTGCATAGAGGTTAGCACAAGTAGCCATTTCAATTTCAATTTTCTGAAGTGTCTTGTTCGTGGCATTTAACCGTTCCAGTATACAGTCCCAAAGCACACAGAGTAAGGCCAATTCAAAATCTTCCAATTTTGATGCTAAGCTGGCTGCTTCGCTTCTTGTAGTTGCTGTCTGGTCTTCATCCTCTGCTATTTGGATCAAAGCAGAACGTATTTCAACAAAGCTGTCTTTCAAAGCATGTGTTGCATCATGCTGCGCTGACCACCTTGTTGTTGATAATGATTTGATGACATCTCCGTGAATGGTTGACTTGAGTATACTCCACCGATACGTTGAAGCAGAGAAAAAATTAAAGGTTATTATTATTATTATCACACTGGCCGATTCCCACCAAGGCAGGGTGGCCCGAAAAAGAAAAACTTTCACCATCATTCACTCCATCACTGTCTTGCCAGAAGGGTGCTTTACACTACAGTTTTTAAACTGCAACATTAACACCCCTCCTTCAGAGTGCAGGCACTGTACTTCCCATCTCCAGGACTCAAGTCCGGCCTGCCGGTTTCCCTGAATCCCTTCATAAATGTTACTTTGCTCACACTCCAACAGCACGTCAAGTATTAAAAACCATTTGTCTCCATTCACTCCTATCAAACACGCTCACGCATGCCTGCTGGAGGTCCAAGCCCCTCGCACACAAAACCTCCTTTACCCCCTCCCTCCAATTAAAGAGTGCTTGTAAAAGTCCAAAAAATGAAACTGCAGCGACACAACACTCCGCAGCACATGACTCAACAAGATTAAGAGAATGTGCTGAGCAGGGCACATATTCAGCAAGTGGGTTGATTTGCTTGACACGGGCTTGCAATCCATTATATTTACCCGACATGTTACTTGCATTGTCGTAGCTCTGGCCAAGGCAATCCATAATAGAGAGATCATGTTCAAGCAGAGTATCCAGTACTACATTCATCATTGTTTCCCCATCATGGCCTGAAAGAGGAATGAATTTTATAAAGCGCTCTACAGGCTTACCACTGGAGTCGACAAAGCGAACAATGAATGTCAATTGATCTGTATGTGAAATATCTGGTGTTGAATCTACACTTATTGCAAAGTATTTTGCAGTTTTCACAGCTATGTTATTGAGAACCTTCTTAGTCATCAGTTCAATAAATTCATTGCATATAGTAGATGACATGTAAGATACAGTGCCTCTTCCTGCATTCCCAAGGCGTGACACATGATTTGCTAAGAATGGATCGAATTGTGCTAACAGTTCTATGATCCCTAGAAAATTGCCATTGTTTTCCGAACCAAAAACCTCATTTTCTCCACGGAAAGCAAGTCCTCTTAGAGCTAAGAATTTTACAACAGCAACAACTCTTTCTAGAACTTTTCTCCAATAAGTGCGCTCTTTTTCAGTTTGATTTTCCAAATGAGAATCCAATAAGCCTTTTTTCTGTGCACGAAATACACTGGCTAAAATGCAGCTCCTGTGAGTGGTGCTGTTTTCATGTTCCTCGAAACGCTTGAAATTTTTCCAGGCATTGAACCCCTGTGTAAAGGTATTTTCTTTGGTAGAAAATAGCTTGCATGCTGAACAGTACACTTTTCCTGAGCTTTCAGAGTATACCATCCATGATCTTTTCACAGTTTCAGAATTTGCAAGCTTCCTATAAAACATAGATGACTTTAAACAACGACGACTTCCATCATCATAAATCCTTGCTGATTTCCTAAAGTCAATGTTCAGAGTTTGACTGAAGTTTTCTGCAATGAAAGCATTACGTAGAGAATCTGGGATTACATTTGGCCATGAGGCAGGATCTTTTAAGACAAATCCTGTGGATGAAATGTCCGTTGAGACATTGAGAGGAGACACAAAAGAAGTAGATGCTGGCTGAGAAATAATGGAGGGAGGGCTTCCTGTATGATCTGACGTATCTGCAGATTCAACTGTACTGGTAACATCAGAAACTGTTTTCGTGAGCATGTCTGTGATCTTTCTGCAGCTTCCTACATCTTTCTTTTTCTGTTCTTCTTCTTGAATTTTCTTCTTTCTTTTCTGTGACCCACTCGCATAAGAACGTCCAACATCACGTTCACGAGATGCCATAATGAGGATGCATCACTGTCTGTAATCATGCAAATACAAATTTTTCATTATCAATTATTATTAATTTTTTAATTATTTTTTTTTCTGTCAATTGGGGGGATATGGCCCTTGTAGCCCCCTTTCCTCTGGCTGCGCATCTAAAAATTCAAAACGTTACCAGAAAGGAGTCATATACAGAACTTTTACCATAGATTAGGTTAGTGATTTGGGCTACGAATATTTTACTAATTCATCCTCCTTGATCTCCAATTTACTTAAACAGAAATCATACTGAGTCCAAGAACAATGCACAATTAGGTATTTATATTACCATTTTCATAACTAAACTAATCATTATGTTTTGCATGATATATGGCCTACCACCATAGATGAGGACATGAGAATTAAAGAATGCAGGGACAATTTTCAATTTCACCCAACTAACGATTTTCTGATGTGGCTTATGTGTTTCTGGGGAAATATGTAGTAAATTAATTGATGTTCTACATCACTTCCGTCGCAACTTGAAAACTAAGCATTTGCGACGGAAGTGATGTAGAACATCAATCAATTGAGATCTGTTATTGAAATGATAAAGACTTAAAGACAGGACAAAGTGCTTTTAAAACCTACAAACGGAAGTCAGTTTGCGTTTTTAGGTTTTTCTTTATAGTATTTTTACTAAAAATGCGTC
The DNA here is from genome assembly GCF_038502225.1 of Cherax quadricarinatus. NCBI lineage: Eukaryota > Metazoa > Arthropoda > Malacostraca > Decapoda > Parastacidae > Cherax > Cherax quadricarinatus. Next base: position 4,106,857 of record NC_091370.1, on the reverse strand, counting down.
TTTACTGGTCCATGCGTCTTTACTGGTCAAGTAACCCTACCAGGTACCTCCCTTAACATTTAGAGGCGAAAACAAACATTTGTCCATACACATCAATGTCTATCAACAACACTTCAGTTAATTTGTCACAGTACAAGTCTAGATAACGTGTAATTACTACAGAAAATTGGAGAGGAATCTCCCATACTCACCCATTAGCGGGAAAAAACAGCTGTTCTGATGTAAACAAAGGCGTGTTGAGTGTTGCCATCTATGGTTAGGTTTATTTATTTTTATTTTATTTTATTTCATTATTTATTTTTGTTTTGATTAATTTTTAAAAATCAATTTTACTCTCCAAACACTTGAACTTTTTAGGTAGGGACCCCTTTGCACTTGCACCATGTGCGCAGTCTTGGATGAGCCCCTGAACCCCTTGGACCGCGGGGCCCCCAAATGCACGGAGCCCTAGGCAGATGCCTAGTTTGCCTATGCGGTAATCCGGCCCTGGCCAACTGGTGCCAGGGGAAGACATAAGAATAAGAACGTAAGAATCAAGGGATACTGCCTACTGGCAGTCGATCTTTTTTTCTGTCAACTAGACTCCAATGCCTCTTCTCTCGCTTAAAATGCTCTTTTTGATGGGAACTTAAACTTCTTTGAAGTAAAATTTTAAGTAAACCGTTGAATAGGTCACAGAAATCTATCCCAGCCTCTGCGTCGCTCTCAAGATTGCTATAACCATTCCAGCGACAATAACTTTGAGGGGAGAGTAAGCTTTCCTGTCTCCAGCCCATCAACTGGGTGTCCCGTGGCTCTGTTGGCATCACATTCAGCTCACATAATGAGAGTCCGTGGTTCGGTCCTCGGCACGGGTGAAAAGTTGAGCATGTTTCCTTACACCTGCTGTCCTTGTTCACCTAGCAGTAAGTAGGCACCAGGTGTTAGTCGACTGTAGTGGGTGGCATCCTGGGGGGTGATAGTATACCTTAGATAGGGTTGGGCTTTGAAATGAGCTGAGATAGGATAACAGTTATTAGCCTGTAAAATTGATGTGTGTAAAATAAAAAGCATGACAGTAGAGCGCCGCCATGGTGAAGGATCACCATAGTGGCCTTCCTGACATCAACATTAGCCATGTTGTTTCATGGCAGATTTCCTGTGATGACAACAGTGATGACTTTGCATCAAGAGTAACCACGATAAGGTTTTAAGAGGACAACTAGAAGGCCTAAAACTTCAAAACCAAATTTAAAATTAAATTATTTATTGGTTGGCATTCTTATTTTTTATTAAACTACAAGGTGGGCAGTTTAATGTTTCTATTGACGTTTTTTATTGTTAATTTGTCCTAATATATTTTGGAACCTTCCTTTTATTTACAATATATTTTGGCATCATCAGTGAGTGTTCCACTGTTGTTTATACAAGATTTATTTGCAAGTTGAGCTTCGAGAAAGCTGGTTCTTCCCTGAAACTCAGATAAACGAAGGTGCTTCATGTTTTAAACTCAGAGGATATTTAGTGTATTTTATTGCAGCAGTTTATTTGTTTTGAGGAGGAAGAGAGGGGGGGGGGGATGTTACCGTGGGTGGGAGGTGTTGACGGAGGAACACGGAGAACGATGTTGCCGGGGCAACATCTCCCAGACTCTCCTGTTTCCCTCGATTGTGAGCATCTCCGGTCAATTCCTTTCACCAAATTTCTTCACCGTATACCTATTCTAACTGACCTACACAAGCCATGCTTTTGGCCACTCCTGTGACACACACAAATGCATCCACGAACAAGTGGTTTTAAGTAAATAACCTGCGACTGGCCGGGAATCAAACTCCAGATACTTTAACACACCGCCTGAGAATCCCGCTAATATTCTGAGACGCCCTAGTTCACTGAGCTATCAACGCTCATTGATGGCTCAAGAAATCAGGGGTTCGATTCCCGGCCAGTCGCAGGATTGTTATTTACTTAAAACCACTTGTTCGTGGATGCATTTATGTGTGTCACAGGAGTGGCCAAAAGCATGGCTCGTGTAGGTCAGTTAGAATAGGTATACGGTGAAGAAATTTGTACGTAGTTTCTGTATGTATCACAGCACAGATGCATACTCATCTATATATACAATGTATATATATATATATATATATATATATATATATATATATATATATATATATATATCTATCTATATATATATATATGCAAAACAACCACTCTGAAAGAATAGAGAAATTCCAAGCGCTTTCGTGACTACTCACGAAATTTGAGTAGTCACGAATGCGCTTGGAATTTCTCTATTCTTTCAGAGTGGTTGTTTTGCATATTCTGAAATCACCTGTTTACTGTCATCTTATTGCATATATATATATATATATATATATATATATATATATATATATATATATATATATATATATATATATATATATATGTATGTATATATAGATGAGTATGCATCTGTGCTGTGATACATACAGAAACTACGTACAGTGCTCGTCATTAAAGTACATAATCCCATTTAAAATCACTACCCTTGAAACTTGTTGTTTCTTATGTTTTAGTACATTCTTCACTCATCTAGGAAGTGATTAACATTCTTTAGTGTCTCAGTAAATTTCCCCACGACTCGCTGATGGCGTCCTCAAGTCGTAAGTGTGGACTGACATCCTTTTACTAGTGAAGTGGTTCTTAATCTTTTTACGATTACAGACCCCTAATGGATTGCCCAGTATGTCTCCATACCTCCTTCACCAGACTGTGCAAACTATCATCAAAAGCGGTCATACTTTATTCTACTCTAACAACTTTTTTAAACTGTTTAGATATCGAGCTCCATACTCCCATTACTTGGTTGCATACCCCCAAGGGGTATGGATACCCCTGGTTTTGATCTCCTGCCCTAGATCTCAATCTCAGCCCAGAGGTTCTCAACGAGGATCACGTCTGGTAAGTTTCCTGGCCAGTCATCGGTGAAGGGTATTTGAGAGTCATGAAGCCACTGAAAACACATTTCACGGTGTGGCTAGAAGCACCGTTTTGCATAAAAACCTTGCAACGCACTGAGTAAAGCATTCGGGCACACAATAACAGAACAGACCATTTCTGGGTCCTTTATTACAGTTAACATTAGTGGCGACGTTTCTCTAGGCTTTCCTGGACGTGACCTGAACAAACGGACATAGCTTGTTCCTTGCTGGAAGCGCACACGTATCGCTGGTTGGCTACTAATTTCTTCCTTTGCTGGTCTGCCTTAAATAATCCAGTGCTCTATGTAATTGCCCCTTGTGTCAGCGACTTACTCCTGCCCGTATTAATTCGTCAATAACCAAAAATGTCCCACAAATTCGGCTCTCAGGACCACACTGTACAAGGCGACCACGGACACAAAACCGTCCATCAGACAAGACCAAAAGACACTCAAGGATGCATCCCTTTGTCATGGGGAATCCTGAGACCAAGCGCTTTCAATTTCAATATTTTTTTTTTACTGTGGTGAAGAAACAACAACAAAACCTGTGATTGCGAACATCTTCAGAATGTTTTATTAAGTACATGGAAACACTCAGGTTTTTCACTGTGGTATTTTTTTCACGTAATCATGTATATGTATGATTGTGCAGATAAACGTAGTGTATATTTATGCATGCATATTTCTCCATTTACGTATGTGTGAGAATGTATGCATGTGCGCATGTAGTGCTATGTATATTATGCATGTGTATATGTACGCATGGGTATTTATATGTGCAAATATTTACAACAATGCACGTAGACTTTTCCATGTGTCTGTGTATACGTGAGTGTGTATATGTTAGTATGTATGCAACATTTATCCATGTATACATATACGAATGAATACTTTTGCATGTGTTTTCATTTCTACATGTATACACGGGCAGTCACTCAACTCAGATAACTGAAAAAAATAAATAAAACTATAAAAACGAGATTTATATTGTATTAGATTCAAAATCCTTTACAGTCCCGTAAGAATTTTTTTGGGTGTATTTAATAAGGTCCAGTTTGATGAAAAATCCAACGAAATCAAGTATTACCCAAAAATATGTATTACATCGACAAATTTGCCCACACATAAACAAAACTAAATGAGAAATATTCTAGCCATAAGCAGCCATTAAACGTAAGTCGTAGATACATAGATTGTCAACAAAATTACACACAATTTTACTCTCCAAACCCTCAGCTCCACCGCTGAGGGTTTTGGAGGTTATCTGAGCCCTACCAGGATGCTGGAAATAGGGGTTAATAACTTTGGTCTTAGGGCACGTGAGCATGCCAGCTGTTCTTAAAATCTGGCTCTCGTTACCATACACAAGCACTGAAAGTTTGAATCCGGTCGGAAGAGAGGTTCTCGAGTTATGAGCGAAGGAAAATCGAAAAGATGGAGGAAGAAAAAAATTAGGCAGCCACTTATTGTCCCCCTTTGTGGCTACCTAACAATAATAATAATAATAACCATTAATAATAGTAATAATACCAATAATAAACATTAATAATAGTAATAATACCAATAATAATAATAATAATAATAATAATAATAATAATAAGTAATAATAATAGTAATAATAAGTAATAATAATAGTAATAATAAACCATTAATAATAGTAATAATACCAATAATAATAATAATAATAATAATAATAGTAATAATAATAATAAACCATTAATAATAGTAATAATACCAATAATAATAATAATAATAATAATAATAATAATAATTAATCTAGAAATTAGACTCCCCTTATACCATCATCCTTCGTATTCAACTTTGGTAATGTCTCTCCAGTTAGCACACACAAAAAAGTGTTTGCTGTGTCCCTTGATACATCGATGCTCAGGCCATGTATAAGCAGACTCACCAATACAAATAATAAAATAATTATAACAATAATAGCAATACTACTACTACTACTACTAACAATAATAATAATAATAATAATTAAATAATAAGAATGCTAATAATAGCAATATTAATAATGTTAATAGCAATAATAACAATAATTATAATAATAGCAATACTGCTGCTGCTACTACTACTACTACTATTAATAATAACAATAATAATAATAATAATAATAATAATAATAATAATCGAAACAAAACACAAATTTTGTAACATGGATCACAAATAACAAATTGATACTTCCATATTACTAATAATATTTTTTCGTGTTTACCGTAGTTGGTCCAACAAGAGAGAGCACAAACACTGTCCAGTATCATAAATTAGACACATGTGCAACACTTGTAGTATCTGTATTGAGGAAACGTTTCGCCACACAGTGACTTCATCAGTCCATACAAAGGAGAATGGTGAAGAACAGGAGGAGTTTGAGGTAGTCAGTCCCTCAGCTTTGAGCCAATGTAATCAGTCCATCAATCTTGATTACCTCAAACTCCTCCTGTTCTTCACCAGAGTGAAGCCGCCAGTGAAGCTGCCAGTGACTCTTTCATGACACAGCTAAAGTGAAGCTACCAGTGACTCTCTGATGACACAGCCAGAGTGAAGCAGCCAGTGACTCTCTGATGACACAGCCAGAGTGAAGCAGCCAGTGACTCTCGGATGACACAGCCAGAGTGAAGCAGCCAGTGACTCTCGGATGACACAGCCAGAGTGAAGCAGCCAGTGACTCTCGGATGACACAGCCAGAGTGAAGCAGCCAGTGACTCTCTGATGACACAGCCAGAGTGAAGCAGCCAGTGACTCTCGGATGACACAGCCAGAGTGAAGCAGCCAGTGACTCTCGGATGACACAGCCAGAGTGAAGCAGCCAGTGACTCTCGGATGACACAGCCAGAGTGAAGCAGCCAGTGACTCTCGGATGACACAGCCAGAGTGAAGCTGCCAGTGACTCTCGGATGACACAGCTAAAGTGAAGCAGTCAGTGACTCTCTGATGACACAGCCAGAATAAAGCTGCCAGTGACTCTGGTGAGACAGCTAAACTGAAGCAGCCAGTGACTCTCTGATGACACACCCAGAGTGAAACTGCTAATGACTCTCTCATGACACAACCAGAGTGAAGCTGTCAGTGACACTCGTGTGGTATATCAACACCGTCTGCCCTACACAACCTCTGTTTTCCCTGACCACCGTCGGTGTAGCATCTCCGAGATATAAATCAAAGTGATTTTATGCCGTAGTGTATATCATACAGTAGTGTATCTCATACGATAATGTATTTTATATGATAGTGTATTTTATACAGCAGTGTATTTTGTAAGATAGTGAATATAATTGGATAGTGTATTGTATAATTTGTTTCTTAAGCCTTCGTTATCTGTTTACTCTTCAGAATATTAATTACCATTATTAATCAATTTGTATTATTGTACAAGTTGTTAAGAGGAATTAACATACTACAACCTAACCTAAGTAACGTGTGGAAGAATGTACAAGAAAGCGACATAAAACGCGTGACTGCAAATACGACATAAACTACCACAGTTAAAACAGAAAATAAAACCTGAATGCTTTCATGTGTTTACACACATCTTCATATGTGAAGATGTGTGTGTAAACACATGAAATCGCTCAGGTTTTATTTCCCATTTTTCACTGGTATTTTTTCCGAAATATCGTATACTGAGAAATTTACTTAAGGAATATATAAAAAATAGTGGCTGGTGTTAGGAGAGGTTGATGGATACAGAAATACCTGGATATATACAAAAGCTCTCAGGTATATATTTCTCTGTGAATATATACCCTGAGAATAATATAATCCCCTGTTTAGTGGTGACCAGGTTGGTATGGAGTCTTAATGACCCTTAAACCACGGAACGGATTCGGTTTAAACCCATGGCAAGTGCGTTAACCACTGGACCAGCTGGCTACAATAAGATTCATCCAACTAGGTATATTTCTATACTCCATTGGAAGGTTAGCATGGGCCACCACAGTGACCCCAAATGATGATGAATCTCACATTGATGTGCGATAGGGACTCATTTGCCATGGATTCTAACCCCACCCATTTCGTGACATGTTTGCAATCGTGTCATTACGATTTCGTGAGTCATAATGACCCTCGTGTGGTCGATAAGTTTCAAACCTCGTTAACCAACCAGAAGAGATTAACGAAGAAAACGTGCAAGTGAAAAGTAAACTTTTACCGTAACATCGTTTTGCTCTCTCTAGAGCTTCTGAAAACAACGTTTTGCTCTCTCTAGAGCTTCTGAAAACAACCTTTTGCTCTCTCTAGAGCTTCTGAAAACAACGTTTTGCTCTCTCTAGAGCTTCTGAAAACAACGTTTCGCTCTCTCTAGAGCTTCTGAAAACAACGTTTTGCTCTCTAGAGCTTCTGAAAACAACGTTTCGCTCTCTCTCTAGAGCTTCTGAAAACACTAAGTCGATAAGGCTCCGCATAGAGCGAAACGTTTTTAAAATAAAGGCTTGCTCTAACCTTGACCTTTCTTCTAAGCGGCAGGTTTATCTTCTATGCGGCAGGTTTATCTTCTAGGCGGCAGGTTTATCTTCTATGCGGCAGGTTTATCTTCTAGGCGGCAGGTTTATCTTCTATGCGGCAGGTTTATCTTCTAGGTGGCAGGTTTATCTTCTAGGCGGCAGGTTTATCTTCTAGGCGGCAGGTTTATCTTCTAGGCGGCAGGTTTATCTTCTAGGCGGCAGGTTTATCTTCTAGGCGGCAGGTTTATCTTCAGGTGTTCGTGAAGTTGTACTGGTCGAGACACCCTGAAAATATTGACCTTGAAATAAAAGGTCAAATTGTGGACTCTTTTTTGGCGAAAAATGTCACAATACCGTGGCTGGAACAATACCGTGGCTGGAACAATACAGTGGCTGGAACAATACCGTGGCTGGAACAATACCGTGGCTGGAACAATACCGTGGCTGGAACAATACCGTAGCTGGAACAATACCGTGGCTGGAACAATACCGTGGCTGGAACAATACCGTGGCTGGAACAATACCGTGGCTGGAACAATAACTGCCACTGTTCTAGAACAATACCATAGCTGACACAATATCGAGGTTGCAGTATGAAGCAGACCTCCCAGCACCACGGGAGAGTGAACCAGGCCTCCCAGCACCACGGGAGACTGAACCAGGCCTCCCAGCACCACGGGAGACTGAACCAGGCCTCCCAGCACCACGGGAGACTGAACCAGGCCTCCCAGCACCACGGGAGAGTGAACCAGGCCTCCCAGCACCACGGGAGACTGAGCCAGGCCTCCCAGCACCACGGGAGACTGAACCAGGCCTCCCAGCACCACGGGAGAGTGAACCAGGCCTCCCAGCACCACGGGAGACTGAGCCAGGCCTCCCAGCACCACGGGAGATTGAACCAGGCCTCCCAGCACCACGGGAGAGTGAACCAGGCCTCCCAGCAACACGGGAGACTGAACCAGACCTCCCAGCACCACGGGAGAGTGAACCAGGCCTCCCAGCACCACGGGAGACTGAACCAGGCCTCCCAGCACCACGGGAGAGTGAACCAGGCCTCCCAGCACCACGGGAGACTGAATCAGACCTCCCAGCACCACGGGAGACTGAGCCAGGCCTCCCAGCACCACGGGAGACTGAGCCAGACCTCCCAGCACCACAGGAGACTGAGCCAGGCCTCCCAGCACCACAGGAGACTGAACCAGGCCTCCCAGCACCACAGGAGACTGAGCCAGGCCTCCCAGCACCACGGGAGACTGAGCCAGGCCTCCCAGCACCACGGGAGACTGAGCCAGGCCTCCCAGCACCACGGGAGACTGAGCCAGGCCTCCCAGCACCACGGGAGACTGAGCCAGGCCTCCCAGCACCACGGGAGACTGAGCCAGGCCTCCCAGCAACACGGGAGACTGAGCCAGGCCTCCCAGCACCACGGGAGACCTGACCAGGCTTCCCAGCACCACGGGAGACTGAACCAGACCTCCCAGCACCACGGGAGACTGAACCAGACCTCCCAGCACCACGGGAGACTGAACCAGACCTCCCAGCACCACGGGAGACTGAACCAGACCTCTCAGCAGCAAAGGAGACTGAACCAGACCTCCCAGTACCACGGGAGACTGAGCCAGACCTCCCAGCACCACGGGAGACTGAACCAGACCTCCCAGCACTACAGGAGACTGAACCAGACCTCCCAGCACCACAGGAGACTGAACCAGACCTCCCAGCACCACAGGAGACTGAACCAGACCTCCCAGCATCACGGGAGACTGAACCAGAACCTCCCAGCACCACGGGAGACTGAACCAGACCTCCCAGCATCACGGGAGACTGAACCAGACGTCCCAGCATCACGGGAGACTGAACCAGACGTCCCAGCATCACGAGAGACTAAACCAGACCTCCCAGCACCACGGGAGACTAAACCAGACCTCCCAGCACAACAGGAAACTGAACCAGACCTCCCAGCAGCACGGGAGACTGAATCAGACCTCACAGCATCACGGGAGACTGAACCAGACCTCACAGCATCACGGGAGACTGAACCAGACCTCACAGCACCACAGGAGACTGAACCAGACCTCCCAGCATCACGGGAGACTGAATCAGACCTCCCACCACCACGGCAGACTGAACCAGACCTCCCAGTATCACGAGAGACTAAACTAGACCTCCCAGCACCACGGGAGACTGAACCAGACCTCACAGCACCACGGCAGACTGAATCAGTCCTCCCAGCACCACAGGAGACTGATCCAGACCTCCCAGCAGCACAGGAGACTCAATCAGACCTCATAGCATCACGGGAGACTGAAACAGACCTCCCAGCATCACGGGAGACTGAACCAGACCTCCCAGTACCACGGGAGACTGAACCAGACCTCCCAGCATCACGGGAAACTGAACCAGACCTCCCAGCATGACGCGAGACTGAACCAGAACCTCCCAGCACCACAGGAGACTGAACCAGACCTCCCAGCATCACGGGAGAATGAACCAGACCTCCCAGCATCACGCGAGACTGAACCAGAACCTCCCAGCACCACAGGAGACTGAACCAGACCTCCCAGCACCACTGGAGACTGAACCAGACCTCCCAGCATCACCAGAGACTGAACCAGACCTCCCAGCATCACAGGAGACTGAACCAGAACCTCCCAGCACCACGGGAGACTGAACCAGACCTCCCAGCACCACGGGAGACTGAACCAGACCTCCCAGCATCACAGGAGACTGAACCAGAACCTCCCAGCACCACGGGAGACTGAACCAGACCTCCCAGCACCACGGGAGACTGAATCCGACCTCCCAGCACCACGGGAGACTGAACCAGACCTCCCAGCACCACGGGAAAGTGAACCAGACCTCCCAGCATCACGGGAGACTGAACCAGACCTCCCAGCATCACAGGAGACTGAACCAGACCTCCCAGCACCACGGGCGACTGAACCAAAACCCCCCAGCACCACAGAAGACTGAACCAGACCTCCCAGCATTACGGGAGACTGAACCAGACCTCCCAGCATCACAGGAGACTGAACCAGACCTCCCAGCACCACGGGCGACTGAACCAAAACCCCCCAGCACCACAGAAGACTGAACCAGACCTCCCAGCATTACGGGAGACTGAACCAGACCTCCCAGCACCACGGGAGACTGAGCCAGACCTCCCAGCATCACGGGAGACTGAACCAGACCTCCCAGCACCACAGGAGACTGAGCCAGACCTCCCAGCATCACGGGAGACTGAACCAGACCTCCCAGCACCACGGGAGACTGAACCAGACCTCCCAGCACCACTGGAGACTGAGCCAGACCTCCCAGCATCACGCGAGACTGAACCAGAACCTCCCAGCACCACAGGAGACTGAACCAGACCTCCCAGCACCACTGGAGACTGAACCAGACCTCCCAGCATCACCAGAGACTGAACCAGACCTCCCAGCATCACAGGAGACTGAATCAGAACCTCCCAGCACCACGGGAGACTGAACCAGACCTCTCAGCACCACGGGAGACTGAACCAGACCTCCCAGCATCACAGGAGACTGAACCAGACCTCTCAGCACCACGAGAGACTAAACCAGACCTCCCAGCACCACGGGAGACTAAACCAGACCTCCCAGCACAACAGGAAACTGAACCAGACCTCCCAGCAGCACGGGAGACTGAATCAGACCTCACAGCATCACGGGAGACTGAACCAGACCTCACAGCATCACGGGAGACTGAACCAGACCTCACAGCACCACAGGAGACTGAACCAGACCTCCCAGCATCACGGGAGACTGAATCAGACCTCCCACCACCACGGCAGACTGAACCAGACCTCCCAGTATCACGAGAGACTAAACTAGACCTCCCAGCACCACGGGAGACTGAACCAGACCTCACAGCACCACGGCAGACTGAATCAGTCCTCCCAGCACCACAGGAGACTGATCCAGACCTCCCAGCAGCACAGGAGACTCAATCAGACCTCATAGCATCACGGGAGACTGAAACAGACCTCCCAGCATCACGGGAGACTGAACCAGACCTCCCAGTACCACGGGAGACTGAACCAGACCTCCCAGCATCACGGGAAACTGAACCAGACCTCCCAGCATGACGCGAGACTGAACCAGAACCTCCCAGCACCACAGGAGACTGAACCAGACCTCCCAGCATCACGGGAGAATGAACCAGACCTCCCAGCATCACGCGAGACTGAACCAGAACCTCCCAGCACCACAGGAGACTGAACCAGACCTCCCAGCACCACTGGAGACTGAACCAGACCTCCCAGCATCACCAGAGACTGAACCAGACCTCCCAGCATCACAGGAGACTGAACCAGAACCTCCCAGCACCACGGGAGACTGAACCAGACCTCCCAGCACCACGGGAGACTGAACCAGACCTCCCAGCATCACAGGAGACTGAACCAGAACCTCCCAGCACCACGGGAGACTGAACCAGACCTCCCAGCACCACGGGAGACTGAATCCGACCTCCCAGCACCACGGGAGACTGAACCAGACCTCCCAGCACCACGGGAAAGTGAACCAGACCTCCCAGCATCACGGGAGACTGAACCAGACCTCCCAGCATCACAGGAGACTGAACCAGACCTCCCAGCACCACGGGCGACTGAACCAAAACCCCCCAGCACCACAGAAGACTGAACCAGACCTCCCAGCATTACGGGAGACTGAACCAGACCTCCCAGCATCACAGGAGACTGAACCAGACCTCCCAGCACCACGGGCGACTGAACCAAAACCCCCCAGCACCACAGAAGACTGAACCAGACCTCCCAGCATTACGGGAGACTGAACCAGACCTCCCAGCACCACGGGAGACTGAGCCAGACCTCCCAGCATCACGGGAGACTGAACCAGACCTCCCAGCACCACAGGAGACTGAGCCAGACCTCCCAGCATCACGGGAGACTGAACCAGACCTCCCAGCACCACGGGAGACTGAACCAGACCTCCCAGCACCACTGGAGACTGAGCCAGACCTCCCAGCATCACGCGAGACTGAACCAGAACCTCCCAGCACCACAGGAGACTGAACCAGACCTCCCAGCACCACTGGAGACTGAACCAGACCTCCCAGCATCACCAGAGACTGAACCAGACCTCCCAGCATCACAGGAGACTGAATCAGAACCTCCCAGCACCACGGGAGACTGAACCAGACCTCTCAGCACCACGGGAGACTGAACCAGACCTCCCAGCATCACAGGAGACTGAACCAGAACCTCCCAGCACCACGGGAGACTGAACCAGACCTCCCAGCACCACGGGAGACTGAATCCGACCTCCCAGCACCACGGGAGACTGAACCAGACCTCCCAGCACCACGGGAAAGTGAACCAGACCTCCCAGCATCACGGGAGACTGAACCAGACCTCCCAGCCTCACAGGAGACTGAACCAGACCTCCCAGCACCACGGGCGACTGAACCAAAACCCCCCAGCACCACAGAAGACTGAACCAGACCTCCCAGCATTACGGGAGACTGAACCAGACCTCCCAGCACCACGGGAGACTGAGCCAGACCTCCCAGCATCACGGGAGACTGAACCAGACCTCCCAGCACCACGGGAGACTGAGCCAGACCTCCCAGCATCACGGGAGACTGAACCAGACCTCCCAGCACCACGGGAGACTGAGCCAGACCTCCCAGCATCACGGGAGACTGAACCAGACCTCCCAGCACCACGGGAGACTGAGCCAGACCTCCCAGCATGACGGGAGACTGAACCAGACCTCCCAGCACCACGGGAGACTGAACCAGACCTCCCAGCAGCAAAGGAGACTAAATCAGACCTCCCAGCACCACGGGAGACTGAACTAGACCTCCAAGTACTAGTACCGTACCTGAAACAGTACAATAGCCGACACAATATCTTGTGTGCAACAGTACGATGAGTAAGACATGTATGCAACAGTTGGGTAACTTTATTACGAAACGTTTCGCCTGCACAGTAGGCTTCTTCGCCTACTGTGCAGGTATTGCGACCCCTGAATGGGTAAGTAAGTTTATTCAGGTATACATAAATACAGTTACATAGAATTATCAAACATAGCAGCATATGTGTATAGAACCTGGGATAACCCAAAAAAGTCAGAGTGACTTATTTCCATTGGGGCCACAATGTATATAATATATATTACCTGTTCATATAATTTTATATTGCTTATATTTGCGATATTAGCTAAATCGTAAATATATCGCTTTATATTATTATTTGAGTTATATTATTAGGTAGGATGTAATATTTATATATTATTCAGTGCTCATTGTTCGAGTGTTAAGTAGCTGACAGCATTGTCTATCGCTCTGCTTGTTTCCCTGCCGGCTTCTCTGTGTTGCTGGGCAGCAGCAGTCCACGGAGAGTCACGTGATCAGGGGGGTGATCATACCTGAACAGGAGTGAGAGTCGGCCTGGCCTGGGCTTTATTGTGTTTGACGTTGCTTCTAACAAGAGGTCCCTCTACTGCTCTACCTTGTGGTCCTTGTTGGAAGATCGTCTGTCACTTTCTTGTTCTGTGTAACTCTGTTCACAGAGTTACACAGGGGTATTGGACAAGTTGTGAGTAGACCTTCTGCAGTGTTCTATGTTCTTATGTGGGATAGCGATGAAGAAGTTTCTTGGCGAGTGGTTCAGCTATGTTATAGAAGCCACTATTCTGGTTGAAATTGTTGGTTACAGAGATAATCGATGATTCCAGGATTCTTCGGTATTGAGTGTTGTCTTTTGTGGCGATAAGTCTCGAGTTTCCGTAGTTAATTAAATGGTTGTGTGAATTGCGATGTTGTACACAGGCATTCTTTGTATCGTCAGTCCTGCTTGCGTATTGGTGTTCTGAAATACGTGTTTGGAGGTCAGAAGTTGCACTTGTGTCCTTTTACTTTACATATTGTCGGTAATTCTACCAACTTTATTACAAACTGCATATGTGTTTGTTTCCATTGTGTCGGTGTTTTATACCATTTATTTTCAATATCCCGGATGAAAGGTATCGAATTTTGTGGCGGAAAGCTGTGAGGCAGTTTACCTTCTCCCACAGCCGGGTTGTGTGAAGGAATTCCTCCCATTATTGTAGTGTTCACTGTGGTGAGAACAGCCTTGTCGATTGATGAACCGATTTATCAGATCAATCTGCAAGTAACTGTGTCTTCTTGAAGGCCAATAACTTTTTCATAGCGAGAGTATCCAGAGGGAGTTGAGGGCAAAGTGAGACCTTGATGCTTTACAGTCCTGACCTCGTGTAATATAGACCATAAGAGCTTATCGTATTTATGTTTCCTTGTTCTCTAAATCAGACATCGATGGATTTACTCTTGCCAGACTCCAGTACTGATGACGCAGTAAAATAATTACGCATGTGACCAACTTCATTATTCAGTGAGGTTTCTATCTGGGTAACTGCTTAACTGCTGCCTGTCTAGTTGTCAGTCTGCCTGTACTCACTTCTCCCCTAATTGTAGTTGCAGGGGTCGAGTCGCAGTTCCTGGCCCCGCCTCTCTACTGGCGTCTACTGGTTTCACTCTATCCTGGTTACGTGAGCTCTATCATGCTTATTCTTAAAGCTATGTATGGATTCTGCCATGACTACTTCGTTTTGTAGATGAATGGTTCAGAGAACCGACATGTTGATAAATTAGACACTTGTGTAACACTTGCGTATCTTTACTGAGGAAACGTTTCGCCACACAGTGGCTTCATCAGTCCATCAATCTTGATGGACTGACCACATCGACTCATTCTCCTCATTCTCCTCCTATTCTTCCAGCTTCTCCTGTGTATGGACTGATAAAGCCACTGTGTGGCGAAACGTTTCCTCAATAAAGATACCCAAGAGTTGCACATGTGTCTAATTCAACATGTCGGTTCTCTGAACCATTCATCTACAAACTTTTGTGTAGACACTCAACCAGGCTGCAGAGGGGATGGGGAAGGACACTGCGACCAAGGTCACCTGATAATTCAATGAGGCCCAGATAGTTCTTGTACTAAGCAGGCACATTGATAATAATAGTAACAGTAGTAGCAGTAATAGTAGAAATACCGATAGCTGCTTCAGCAGTGGTATGAGATACGCCTCTCAGCCACAGGCCTCCTGATTCACTCTGGCTGCGGTAAGGGTACCAGGAATGGTAGCAGACGAGTCGGCTGAGGTAGAGATGACTCTCACCATCGTTCACACCGGAACCATGACACCACTTCAACCTATGAAGTGCTGTACCCCAGCTATAGGGCATCTACGACAATTGTAGCTAACCGCTACACCACTTGTGCTGAAGACGACTCACCGTGCCCTTGTCATTGGGCTGCCCTAGCCATAAAGCTGTAAACAGTACTCACATATGCAGGAAAAACTTGAACAGGAGGAGAATGAGGCAATCAGTCCCTCGTTGCGTGTTTTTCAGTACCGCCTCTGATCATTTTCAACACCCACTTTTTCATGCCGGAAGCGTGACCAGAAGACTATACGGAGAGAACTGTCTATACTTTCCTTACCTTATCTCTGTTGATAGAATAAGCGTTAAACAGCGTTAGATTAACTTATACACAAATTAAGTCTTAAAAATCCCGACGGATGTGGTATAACTAAATTATAAGACTGAAAAAACTACATGCAAACCGGTCAAGTAAAACATAGGTACACGGCAGAGGGGGAAAAGCAAACATTTAGATCAGCGATTGACTCACTGATAGGAAGCTGAGTAGTGTTAAACTGGAAAGTAAGTGGAAGTAACAAGAGGAGTTCCTCAGGGCTCGGTTCTTGACCCCATCCTCGTCATATAATCTATGTAAACAATCTTGAATATTTAGTAAAAATGGTAGAATTACTTACAAAATGTCAGGTAAATGGACGCAGATGTAATTAATGTGACATTATATTGTGGCAACGTTTCGCTCTCCAGGAGCTTTAAGAAGTAACGGCTTTACGTTGATACAATGAAATGTAACTGTTGCATCTGTGTCTATTTATCTAATCTTGAACATAACTGATTTAAAGAGACAGAGAGAGAGTGAGAGAGAGAAGGGTCTTGTTTATACAAATATATTTATGCAGTCTGCTTCAGTGGGCGACTGGGTAGCATTCAGAGGAACTGGACTAAGTCAGTGCTGTGGCGGGGAAAGTGACTGGGTAGCATTCAGAGGAACTGGACTAAGTCAGTGCTGTGGTGGGGAAAGTGACTGGGTAGCATTCAGAGGAACTGGACTAAGTCAGTGCTGTGGCGGGGAAAGTGACTGGGTAGCATTCAGAGGAACTGGACTAAGTCAGTGCTATGAGGGGGAAAGTGACTGGGTAGCATTCAGAGGAACTGGACTAAGTCAGTGCTATGAGGGGGAAAGTGACTGGGTAGCATTCAGAGGAACTGGACTAAGTCAGTACTGTGGCGGGGAAAGTGACTGGGTAGCATTCAGAGGAACTGGACTAAGTCAGTGCTGTGGCGGGGAAAGTGACTGGGTAGCATTCAGAGGAACTGGACTAAGTCAGTGCTGTGGCGGGGAAAGTGACTGGGTAGCATTGAGAGGAACTGGACTAAGTCAGTGCTGTGACGGGGAAAGTGACTGGGTAGCATTGAGAGGAACTGGACTAAGTCAGTGCTGTGACGGGGAAAGTGACTGGGTAGCATTCAGAGGAACTGGACTAAGTCAGTGCTGTGGCGGGGAAAGTGACTGGGTAGCATTCAGAGGAACTGGACTAAGTCAGTGCTGTGACGGGGAAAGTGACTGGGTAGCATTCAGAGGAACTGGACTAAGTCAGTGCTGTGACGGGGAAAGTGACTGGGTAGCATTCAAAGGAACTGGACTAAGTCATTGCTGTGGCGGGGAAAGTGACTGGGTAGCATTCAGAGGAACTGGACTAAGTCAGTGCTGTGGTGGGGAAAGTGACTGGGTAGCATTCAGAGGAACTGGACTAAGTCAGTACTGTGGCGGGGAAAGTGACTGGGTAGCATTCAGAGGAACTGGACTAAGTCAGTGCTGTGGCGGGGAAAGTGACTGGGTAGCATTCAGAGGAACTGGACTAAGTCAGTGCTGTGGCGGGGAAAGTGACTGGGTAGCATTGAGAGGAACTGGACTAAGTCAGTGCTGTGACGGGGAAAGTGACTGGGTAGCATTGAGAGGAACTGGACTAAGTCAGTGTTGTGGCGGGGAAAGTGACTGGGTAGCATTCAGAGGAACTGGACTAAGTCAGTGCTGTGACGGGGAAAGTGACTGGGTAGCATTCAGAGGAACTGGACTAAGACAGTGCTGTGACGGGGAAAGTGACTGGGTAGCATTCAGAGGAACTGGACTAAGTCAGTGCTGTGACGGGGAAAGTGACTGGGTAGCATTCAGAGGAACTGGACTAAGTCAGTGCTGTGACGGGGAAAGTGACTGGGTAGAATTCAGAGGAACTGGACTAAGTCAGTGTTGTGGTGGGGAAAGTGACTGGGTAGCATTCAGAGGAACTGGACTAAGTCAGTGCTGTGACGGGGAAAGTGACTGGGTAGCATTCAGAGGAACTGGACTAAGTCAGTGCTGTGGCGGGGAAAGTGACTGGGTAGCATTCAGAGGAACTGGACTAAGTCAGTGCTGTGGTGATGAAAGTGACTGGGTAGCATTCAGAGGAACTGGACTAAGTCAGTGCTGTGGTGGGGAAAGTGACTGGGTAGCATTCAGAGGAACTGGACTAAGTCAGTGCTGTGGTGGGGAAAGTGACTGGGTAGCATTCAGAGGAACTGGACTAAGTCAGTGCTGTGGCGGGGAAAGTGACTGGGTAGCATTCAGAGGAACTGGACTAAGTCAGTGCTGTGACGGGGAAAGTGACTGGGTAGCATTCAGAGGAACTGGACTAAGTCAGTGCTGTGGCGGGGAAAGTGACTGGGTAGCATTCA
The DNA here is from genome assembly GCF_038502225.1 of Cherax quadricarinatus. Classification (NCBI taxonomy): domain Eukaryota; kingdom Metazoa; phylum Arthropoda; class Malacostraca; order Decapoda; family Parastacidae; genus Cherax; species Cherax quadricarinatus. Next base: position 4,088,566 of record NC_091370.1, on the reverse strand, counting down.
GAGGAACTGGACTAAGTCAGTGCTGTGGCGGGGAAAGTGACTGGGTAGCATTCAGAGGAACTGGACTAAGTCAGTGCTGTGACGGGGAAAGTGACTGGGTAGCATTCAGAGGAACTGGACTAAGTCAGTGCTGTGATGGGGAAAGTGACTGGGTAGCATTCAGAGGAACTGGACTAAGTCAGTGCTGTGGCGGGGAAAGTGACTGGGTAGCATTCAGAGGAACTGGACTAAGTCAGTGCTGTGGTGGGGAAAGTGACTGGGTAGCATTCAGAGGAACTGGACTAAGTCAGTGCTGTAGTGGGGAAAGTGACTGGGTAGCATTCAGAGGAACTGGACTAAGTCAGTGCTGTGGTGGGGAAAGTGACTGGGTAGCATTCAGAGGAACTGGACTAAGTCAGTGCTGTGAGGGGAAAGTGACTGGGTAGCATTCAGAGGAACTGGACTAAGTCAGTGCTGTGGCGGGGAAAGTGACTGGGTAGCATTCAGAGGAACTGGACTAAGTCAGTGCTGTGGCGGGGAAAGTGACTGGGTAGCATTCAGAGGAACTGGACTAAGTCAGTGCTGTGACGGGGAAAGTGACTGGGTAGCATTCAGAGGAACTGGACTAAGTCAGTGCTGTGACGGGGAAAGTGACTGGGTAGCATTCAGAGGAACTGGACTAAGTCAGTGCTGTGGCGGGGAAAGTGACTGGGTAGCATTCAGAGGAACCGGACTAAGTCAGTGCTGTGACGGGGAAAGTGACTGGGTAGCATTTAGAGGAACTGGACTAAGTCAGTGCTGTGACGGGGAAAGTGACTGGGTAGCATTCAGAGGAACTGGACTAAGTCAGTGCTGTGAGGGGGAAAGTGACTGGGTAGCATTCAGAGGAACTGGACTAAGTCAGTGCTGTGGTGGGGAAAGTGACTGGGTAGCATTCAGAGGAACTGGACTAAGTCAGTGCTGTGGTGGAGAAAGTGACTGGGTAGCATTCAGAGGAACTGGACTAAGTCAGTGCTGTGGCGGGGAAAGTGACTGGGTAGCATTCAGAGGAACTGGACTAAGTCAGTGCTGTGACGGGGAAAGTGACTGGGTAGCATTCAGAGGAACTGGACTAAGTCAGTGCTGTGGCGGGGAAAGTGACTGGGTAGCATTCAGAGGAACTGGACTAAGTCAGTGCTGTGGTGGGGAAAGTGACTGGGTAGCATTCAGAGGAACTGGACAAAGTCAGTGCTGTGACGGGGAAAGTGACTGGGTAGCATTCAGAGGAACTGGACTAAGTCAGTGCTGTGGTGGGGAAAGTGACTGGGTAGCATTCAGAGGAACTGGACTAAGTCAGTGCTGTGACGGGGAAAGTGACTGGGTAGCATTCAGAGGAACTGGACTAAGTCAGTGCTGTGGCGGGGAAAGTGACTGGGTAGCATTCAGAGGAACTGGACTAAGTCAGTGCTGTGGTGGGGAAAGTGACTGGGTAGCATTCAGAGGAACTGGACTAAGTCAGTGCTGTGACGGGGAAAGTGACTGGGTAGCATTCAGAGGAACTGGACTAAGTCAGTGCTGTGGTGGGGAAAGTGACTGGGTAGCATTCAGAGGAACTGGACTAAGTCAGTGCTGTGACGGGGAAAGTGACTGGGTAGCATTCAGAGGAACTGGACTAAGTCAGTGCTGTGGTGGGGAAAGTGACTGGGTAGCATTCAGAGGAACTGGACTAAGTCAGTGCTGTGACGGGGAAAGTGACTGGGTAGCATTCAGAGGAACTGGACTAAGTCAGTGCTGTGGCGGGGAAAGTGACTGGGTAGCATTCAGAGGAACTGGACTAAGTCAGTGCTGTGGCGGGGAAAGTGACTGGGTAGCATTCAGAGGAACTGGACTAAGTCAGTGCTGTGGCGGGGAAAGTGACTGGGTAGCATTCAGAGGAACTGGACTAAGTCAGTGCTGTGATGGGGAAAGTGACTGGGTAGCATTCAGAGGAACTGGACTAAGTCAGTGCTGTGGCGGGGAAAGTGACTGGGTAGAATTCAGAGGAACTGGACTAAGTCAGTGCTGTGACGGGGAAAGTGACTGGGTAGCATTCAGAGGAACTGGACTAAGTCAGTGCTGTGGCGGGGAAAGTGACTGGGTAGCATTCAGAGGAACTGGACTAAGTCAGTGCTGTGGCGGGGAAAGTGACTGGGTAGCATTCAGAGGAACTGGACTAAGTCAGTGCTGTGACGGGGAAAGTGACTGGGTAGCATTCAGAGGAACTGGACTAAGTCAGTGTTGTGGCGGGGAAAGTGACTGGGTAGCATTCAGAGGAACTGGACTAAGTCAGTGCTGTGGCGGGGAAAGTGACTGGGTAGCATTCAGAGGAACTGGACTAAGTCAGTGCTGTGACGGGGAAAGTGACTGGGTAGCATTCAGAGGAACTGGACTAAGTCAGTGTTGTGGCGGGGAAAGTGACTGGGTAGCATTCAGAGGAACTGGACTAAGTCAGTGCTGTGGCGGGGAAAGTGACTGGGTAGAATTCAGAGGAACTGGACTAAGTCAGTGCTGTGGCGGGGAAAGTGACTGGGTAGCATTCAGAGGAACTGGACTAAGTCAGTGCTATGAGGGGGAAAGTGACTGGGTAGCATTCAGAGGAACTGGACTAAGTCAGTGATGTGGCGGGGAAAGTGACTGGGTAGCATTCAGAGGAACTGGACTAAGTCAGTGCTGTGGCGGGGAAAGTGACTGGGTAGCATTCAGAGGAACTGGACTAAGTCAGTGCTGTGACGGGGAAAGTGACTGGGTAGCATTCAGAGGAACTGGACTAAGTCAGTGTTGTGGCGGGGAAAGTGACTGGGTAGCATTCAGAGAAACTGGACTAAGTCAGTGTTGTGGCGGGGAAAGTGACTGGGTAGCATTCAGAGGAACTGGACTAAGTCAGTGCTGTGACGGGGAAAGTGACTGGGTAGCATTCAGAGGAACTGGACTAAGTCAGTGCTGTGACGGGGAAAGTGACTGGGTAGCATTCAGAGGAACTGGACTAAGTCAGTGCTGTGGCGGGGAAAGTGACTGGGTAGCATTCAGAGGAACTGGACTAAGTCAGTGCTGTGACGGGGAAAGTGACTGGGTAGCATTCAGAGGAACTGGACTAAGTCAGTGCTGTGACGGGGAAAGTGACTGGGTAGCATTCAAAGGAACTGGACTAAGTCAGTGCTGTGGCGGGGAAAGTGACTGGGTAGCATTCAGAGGAACTGGACTAAGTCAGTGCTGTGGCGGGGAAAGTGACTGGGTAGCATTCAGAGGAACTGGACTAAGTCAGTGCTGTGGTGATGAAAGTGACTGGGTAGCATTCAGAGGAACTGGACTAAGTCAGTGCTGTGGCGGGGAAAGTGACTGGGTAGCATTCAGAGGAACTGGACTAAGTCAGTGCTGTGACAGTGCTGTGGCGGGGAAAGTGACTGGGTAGCATTCAGAGGAACTGGACTAAGTCAGTGCTGTGACGGGGAAAGTGACTGGGTAGCATTCAGAGGAACTGGACTAAGTCAGTGCTGTGACGGGGAAAGTGACTGGGTAGCATTCAGAGGAACTGGACTAAGTCAGTGTTGTGGTGGGGAAAGTGACTGGGTAGCATTCAGAGGAACTGGACTAAGTCAGTGCTGTGACGGGGAAAGTGACTGGGTAGCATTCAGAGGAACTGGACTAAGTCAGTGCTGTGGCGGGGAAAGTGACTGGGTAGCATTCAGAGGAACTGGACTAAGTCAGTGCTGTGGTGGGGAAAGTGACTGGGTAGCATTCAGAGGAACTGGACTAAGTCAGTGCTGTGGTGGGGAAAGTGACTGGGTAGCATTCAGAGGAACTGGACTAAGTCAGTGCTGTGGTGGGGAAAGTGACTGGGTAGCATTCAGAGGAACTGGACTAAGTCAGTGCTGTGGCGGGGAAAGTGACTGGGTAGCATTCAGAGGAACTGGACTAAGTCAGTGCTGTGACGGGGAAAGTGACTGGGTAGCATTCAGAGGAACTGGACTAAGTCAGTGCTGTGGCGGGGAAAGTGACTGGGTAGCATTCAGAGGAACTGGACTAAGTCAGTGCTGTGGCGGGGAAAGTGACTGGGTAGCATTCAGAGGAACTGGACTAAGTCAGTGCTGTGACGGGGAAAGTGACTGGGTAGCATTCAGAGGAACTGGACTAAGTCAGTGCTGTGATGGGGAAAGTGACTGGGTAGCATTCAGAGGAACTGGACTAAGTCAGTGCTGTGGCGGGGAAAGTGACTGGGTAGCATTCAGAGGAACTGGACTAAGTCAGTGCTGTGGTGGGGAAAGTGACTGGGTAGCATTCAGAGGAACTGGACTAAGTCAGTGCTGTAGTGGGGAAAGTGACTGGGTAGCATTCAGAGGAACTGGACTAAGTCAGTGCTGTGGTGGGGAAAGTGACTGGGTAGCATTCAGAGGAACTGGACTAAGTCAGTGATGTGGCGGGGAAAGTGACTGGGTAGCATTCAGAGGAACTGGACTAAGTCAGTGCTGTGGCGGGGAAAGTGACTGGGTAGCATTCAGAGGAACTGGACTAAGTCAGTGCTGTGACGGGGAAAGTGACTGGGTAGCATTCAGAGGAACTGGACTAAGTCAGTGCTGTGGCGGGGAAAGTGACTGGGTAGCATTCAGAGGAACTGGACTAAGTCAGTGCTGTGACGGGGAAAGTGACTGGGTAGCATTCAGAGGAACTGGACTAAGTCAGTGCTGTGACGGGGAAAGTGACTGGGTAGCATTCAGAGGAACTGGACTAAGTCAGTGCTGTGGCGGGGAAAGTGACTGGGTAGCATTCAGAGGAACCGGACTAAGTCAGTGCTGTGACGGGGAAAGTGACTGGGTAGCATTCAGAGGAACTGGACTAAGTCAGTGCTGTGACGGGGAAAGTGACTGGGTAGCATTCAGAGGAACTGGACTAAGTCAGTGCTGTGAGGGGGAAAGTGACTGGGTAGCATTCAGAGGAACTGGACTAAGTCAGTGCTGTGGTGGGGAAAGTGACTGGGTAGCATTCAGAGGAACTGGACTAAGTCAGTGCTGTGGTGGAGAAAGTGACTGGGTAGCATTCAGAGGAACTGGACTAAGTCAGTGCTGTGGCGGGGAAAGTGACTGGGTAGCATTCAGAGGAACTGGACTAAGTCAGTGCTGTGACGGGGAAAGTGACTGGGTAGCATTCAGAGGAACTGGACTAAGTCAGTGCTGTGGCGGGGAAAGTGACTGGGTAGCATTCAGAGGAACTGGACTAAGTCAGTGCTGTGGTGGGGAAAGTGACTGGGTAGCATTCAGAGGAACTGGACTAAGTCAGTGCTGTGACGGGGAAAGTGACTGGGTAGCATTCAGAGGAACTGGACTAAGTCAGTGCTGTGACGGGGAAAGTGACTGGGTAGCATTCAGAGGAACTGGACTAAGTCAGTGCTGTGGCGGGGAAAGTGACTGGGTAGCATTCAGAGGAACTGGACTAAGTCAGTGCTGTGACGGGGAAAGTGACTGGGTAGCATTCAGAGGAACTGGACTAAGTCAGTGCTGTGACGGGGAAAGTGACTGGGTAGCATTCAGAGGAACTGGACTAAGTCAGTGCTGTGACGGGGAAAGTGACTGGGTAGCATTCAGAGGAACTGGACTAAGTCAGTGCTGTGGCGGGGAAAGTGACTGGGTAGCATTCAGAGGAACTGGACTAAGTCAGTGCTGTGGTGGGGAAAGTGACTGGGTAGCATTCAGAGGAACTGGACTAAGTCAGTGCTGTGGCGGGGAAAGTGACTGGGTAGCATTCAGAGGAACTGGACTAAGTCAGTGCTGTGACGGGGAAAGTGACTGGGTAGCATTCAGAGGAACTGGACTAAGTCAGTGCTGTGGCGGGGAAAGTGACTGGGTAGCATTCAGAGGAACTGGACTAAGTCAGTGCTGTGACGGGGAAAGTGACTGGGTAGCATTCAGAGGAACTGGACTAAGTCAGTGCTGTGACGGGGAAAGTGACTGGGTAGCATTCAGAGGAACTGGACTAAGTCAGTGCTGTGGCGGGGAAAGTGACTGGGTAGCATTCAGAGGAACTGGACTAAGTCAGTGCTGTGACGGGGAAAGTGACTGGGTAGCATTCAGAGGAACTGGACTAAGTCAGTGCTGTGGCGGGGAAAGTGACTGGGTAGCATTCAGAGGAACTGGACTAAGTCAGTGCTGTGACGGGGAAAGTGACTGGGTAGCATTCAGAGGAACTGGACTAAGTCAGTGCTGTGACGGGGAAAGTGACTGGGTAGCATTCAGAGGAACTGGACTAAGTCAGTGCTGTGGTGGGGAAAGTGACTGGGTAGCATTCAGAGGAACTGGACTAAGTCAGTGCTGTGACGGGGAAAGTGACTGGGTAGCATTCAGAGGAACTGGACTAAGTCAGTGCTGTGGTGGGGAAAGTGACTGGGTAGCATTCAGAGGAACTGGACTAAGTCAGTGCTGTGACGGGGAAAGTGACTGGGTAGCATTCAGAGGAACTGGACTAAGTCAGTGCTGTGGCGGGGAAAGTGACTGGGTAGCATTCAGAGGAACTGGACTAAGTCAGTGCTGTGGCGGGGAAAGTGACTGGGTAGCATTCAGAGGAACTGGACTAAGTCAGTGCTGTGGCGGGGAAAGTGACTGGGTAGCATTCAGAGGAACTGGACTAAGTCAGTGCTGTGACTGGGGAAAGTGACTGGGTAGCATTCAGAGGAACTGGACTAAGTCAGTGCTGTGACGGGGAAAGTGACTGGGTAGCATTCAGAGGAACTGGACTAAGTCAGTGCTGTGGCGGGGAAAGTGACTGGGTAGCATTCAGAGGAACTGGACTAAGTCAGTGCTGTGACGGGGAAAGTGACTGGGTAGCATTCAGAGGAACTGGACTAAGTCAGTGCTGTGGCGGGGAAAGTGACTGGGTAGCATTCAGAGGAACTGGACTAAGTCAGTGCTGTGGCGGGGAAAGTGACTGGGTAGCATTCAGAGGAACTGGACTAAGTCAGTGCTGTGACGGGGAAAGTGACTGGGTAGCATTCAGAGGAACTGGACTAAGTCAGTGCTGTGGCGGGGAAAGTGACTGGGTAGCATTCAGAGGAACTGGACTAAGTCAGTGCTGTGGCGGGGAAAGTGACTGGGTAGCATTCAGAGGAACTGGACTAAGTCAGTGCTGTGGCGGGGAAAGTGACTGGGTAGCATTCAGAGGAACTGGACTAAGTCAGTGCTGTGGCGGGGAAAGTGACTGGGTAGCATTCAGAGGAACTGGACTAAGTCAGTGCTGTGGCGGGGAAAGTGACTGGGTAGCATTCAGAGGAACTGGACTAAGTCAGTGCTGTGGCGGGGAAAGTGACTGGGTAGCATTCAGAGGAACTGGACTAAGTCAGTGCTGTGGCGGGGAAAGTGACTGGGTAGCATTCAGAGGAACTGGACTAAGTCAGTGCTGTGGCGGGGAAAGTGACTGGGTAGCATTCAGAGGAACTGGACTAAGTCAGTGCTGTGGCGGGGAAAGTGACTGGGTAGCATTCAGAGGAACTGGACTAAGTCAGTGCTGTGGCGGGGAAAGTGACTGGGTAGCATTCAGAGGAACTGGACTAAGTCAGTGCTGTGACGGGGAAAGTGACTGGGTAGCATTCAGAGGAACTGGACTAAGTCAGTGCTGTGGGGGGGAAAGTGACTGGGTAGCATTCAGAGGAACTGGACTAAGTCAGTGACTAAGTCAGTGTGACGGGGAAAGTGACTGGGTAGCATTCAGAGGAACTGGACTAAGTCAGTGCTGTGACGGGGAAAGTGACTGGGTAGCATTCAGAGGAACTGGACTAAGTCAGTGCTGTGGCGGGGAAAGTGACTGGGTAGCATTCAGAGGAACTGGACTAAGTCAGTGCTGTAATGGGGAAAGTGACTGGGTAGCATTCAGAGGAACTGGACTAAGTCAGTGCTGTGACGGGGAAAGTGACTGGGTAGCATTCAGAGGAACTGGACTAAGTCAGTGCTGTGGTGGGGAAAGTGACTGGGTAGCATTCAGAGGAACTGGACTAAGTCAGTGCTGTGACGGGGAAAGTGACTGGGTAGCATTCAGAGGAACTGGACTAAGTCAGTGCTGTGGCGGGGAAAGTGACTGGGTAGCATTCAGAGGAACTGGACTAAGTCAGTGCTGTGACGGGGAAAGTGACTGGGTAGCATTCAGAGGAACTGGACTAAGTCAGTGCTGTGACGGGGAAAGTGACTGGGTAGCATTCAGAGGAACTGGACTAAGTCAGTGCTGTGACGGGGAAAGTGACTGGGTAGCATTCAGAGGAACTGGACTAAGTCAGTGCTGTGGCGGGGAAAGTGACTGGGTAGCATTCAGAGGAACTGGACTAAGTCAGTGCTGTGACGGGGAAAGTGACTGGGTAGCATTCAGAGGAACTGGACTAAGTCAGTGCTGTGGCGGGGAAAGTGACTGGGTAGCATTCAGAGGAACTGGACTAAGTCAGTGCTGTGGCGGGGAAAGTGACTGGGTAGCATTCAGAGGAACTGGACTAAGTCAGTGCTGTGACGGGGAAAGTGACTGGGTAGCATTCAGAGGAACTGGACTAAGTCAGTGCTGTGGCGGGGAAAGTGACTGGGTAGCATTCAGAGGAACTGGACTAAGTCAGTGCTGTGGCGGGGAAAGTGACTGGGTAGCATTCAGAGGAACTGGACTAAGTCAGTGCTGTGACGGGGAAAGTGACTGGGTAGCATTCAGAGGAACTGGACTAAGTCAGTGCTGTGGCGGGGAAAGTGACTGGGTAGCATTCAGAGGAACTGGACTAAGTCAGTGCTGTGGCGGGGAAAGTGACTGGGTAGCATTCAGAGGAACTGGACTAAGTCAGTGCTGTGACGGGGAAAGTGACTGGGTAGCATTCAGAGGAACTGGACTAAGTCAGTGCTGTGACGGGGAAAGTGACTGGGTAGCATTCAGAGGAACTGGACTAAGTCAGTGCTGTGACGGGGAAAGTGACTGGGTAGCATTCAGAGGAACTGGACTAAGTCAGTGCTGTGGCGGGGAAAGTGACTGGGTAGCATTCAGAGGAACTGGACTAAGTCAGTGCTGTGGCGGGGAAAGTGACTGGGTAGCATTCAGAGGAACTGGACTAAGTCAGTGCTGTGGCGGGGAAAGTGACTGGGTAGCATTCAGAGGAACTGGACTAAGTCAGTGCTGTGGCGGGGAAAGTGACTGGGTAGCATTCAGAGGAACTGGACTAAGTCAGTGCTGTGACGGGGAAAGTGACTGGGTAGCATTCAGAGGAACTGGACTAAGTCAGTGCTGTGGCGGGGAAAGTGACTGGGTAGCATTCAGAGGAACTGGACTAAGTCAGTGCTGTGGCGGGGAAAGTGACTGGGTAGCATTCAGAGGAACTGGACTAAGTCAGTGCTGTGGCGGGGAAAGTGACTGGGTAGCATTCAGAGGAACTGGACTAAGTCAGTGCTGTGACGGGGAAAGTGACTGGGTAGCATTCAGAGGAACTGGACTAAGTCAGTGCTGTGACGGGGAAAGTGACTGGGTAGCATTCAGAGGAACTGGACTAAGTCAGTGCTGTGACGGGGAAAGTGACTGGGTAGCATTCAGAGGAACTGGACTAAGTCAGTGCTGTGACGGGGAAAGTGACTGGGTAGCATTCAGAGGAACTGGACTAAGTCAGTGCTGTGGCGGGGAAAGTGACTGGGTAGCATTCAGAGGAACTGGACTAAGTCAGTGCTGTGGCGGGGAAAGTGACTGGGTAGCATTCAGAGGAACTGGACTAAGTCAGTGCTGTGACGGGGAAAGTGACTGGGTAGCATTCAGAGGAACTGGACTAAGTCAGTGCTGTGGCGGGGAAAGTGACTGGGTAGCATTCAGAGGAACTGGACTAAGTCAGTGCTGTGGCGGGGAAAGTGACTGGGTAGCATTCAGAGGAACTGGACTAAGTCAGTGCTGTGGCGGGGAAAGTGACTGGGTAGCATTCAGAGGAACTGGACTAAGTCAGTGCTGTGACGGGGAAAGTGACTGGGTAGCATTCAGAGGAACTGGACTAAGTCAGTGCTGTGACGGGGAAAGTGACTGGGTAGCATTCAGAGGAACTGGACTAAGTCAGTGCTGTGGCGGGGAAAGTGACTGGGTAGCATTCAGAGGAACTGGACTAAGTCAGTGCTGTGACGGGGAAAGTGACTGGGTAGCATTCAGAGGAACTGGACTAAGTCAGTGCTGTGACGGGGAAAGTGACTGGGTAGCATTCAGAGGAACTGGACTAAGTCAGTGCTGTGACGGGGAAAGTGACTGGGTAGCATTCAGAGGAACTGGACTAAGTCAGTGCTGTGGCGGGGAAAGTGACTGGGTAGCATTCAGAGGAACTGGACTAAGTCAGTGCTGTGACGGGGAAAGTGACTGGGTAGCATTCAGAGGAACTGGACTAAGTCAGTGCTGTGACGGGGAAAGTGACTGGGTAGCATTCAGAGGAACTGGACTAAGTCAGTGCTGTGGCGGGGAAAGTGACTGGGTAGCATTCAGAGGAACTGGACTAAGTCAGTGCTGTGCCGGGGAAAGTGACTGGGTAGCATTCAGAGGAACTGGACTAAGTCAGTGCTGTGGCGGGGAAAGTGACTGGGTAGCAAGAGGAACTGGACTAAGTCAGTGCTGTGGCGGGGAAAGTGCATTCAGAGGAACTGGACTAAGTCAGTGCTGTGGCGGGGAAAGTGACTGGGTAGCATTCAGAGGAACTGGACTAAGTCAGTGCTGTGGCGGGGAAAGTGACTGGGTAGCATTCAGAGGAACTGGACTAAGTCAGTGCTGTGGCGGGGAAAGTGACTGGGTAGCATTCAGAGGAACTGGACTAAGTCAGTGCTGTGACGGGGAAAGTGACTGGGTAGCATTCAGAGGAACTGGACTAAGTCAGTGCTGTGGCGGGGAAAGTGACTGGGTAGCATTCAGAGGAACTGGACTAAGTCAGTGCTGTGGCGGGGAAAGTGACTGGGTAGCATTCAGAGGAACTGGACTAAGTCAGTGCTGTGACGGGGAAAGTGACTGGGTAGCATTCAGAGGAACTGGACTAAGTCAGTGCTGTGGCGGGGAAAGTGACTGGGTAGCATTCAGAGGAACTGGACTAAGTCAGTGCGGGGAAAGTGACTGGGTAGCATTCAGAGGGGACTAAGTCAGTGGCGGGGAAAGTGACTGGGTAGCATTCAGAGGAACTGGACTAAGTCAGTGCTGTGGCGGGGAAAGTGACTGGGTAGCATTCAGAGGAACTGGACTAAGTCAGTGCTGTGGCGGGGAAAGTGACTGGGTAGCATTCAGAGGAACTGGACTAAGTCAGTGCTGTGACGGGGAAAGTGACTGGGTAGCATTCAGAGGAACTGGACTAAGTCAGTGCTGTGACGGGGAAAGTGACTGGGTAGCATTCAGAGGAACTGGACTAAGTCAGTGCTGTGGCGGGGAAAGTGACTGGGTAGCATTCAGAGGAACTGGACTAAGTCAGTGCTGTGGCGGGGAAAGTGACTGGGTAGCATTCAGAGGAACTGGACTAAGTCAGTGCTGTGACGGGGAAAGTGACTGGGTAGCATTCAGAGGAACTGGACTAAGTCAGTGCTGTGACGGGGAAAGTGACTGGGTAGCATTCAGAGGAACTGGACTAAGTCAGTGCTGTGGCGGGGAAAGTGACTGGGTAGCATTCAGAGGAACTGGACTAAGTCAGTGCTGTGACGGGGAAAGTGACTGGGTAGCATTCAGAGGAACTGGACTAAGTCAGTGCTGTGGCGGGGAAAGTGACTGGGTAGCATTCAGAGGAACTGGACTAAGTCAGTGCTGTGGCGGGGAAAGTGACTGGGTAGCATTCAGAGGAACTGGACTAAGTCAGTGCTGTGGCGGGGAAAGTGACTGGGTAGCATTCAGAGGAACTGGACTAAGTCAGTGCTGTGGCGGGGAAAGTGACTGGGTAGCATTGAGAGGAACTGGACTAAGTCAGTGCTGTGACGGGGAAAGTGACTGGGTAGCATTCAGAGGAACTGGACTAAGTCAGTGCTGTGGCGGGGAAAGTGACTGGGTAGCATTCAGAGGAACTGGACTAAGTCAGTGCTGTGTCACGGGGAAAGTGACTGGGTAGCATTCAGAGGAACTTGACTAAGTCAGTGCTGTGTGACGGGGAAAGTGACTGGGTAGAATTCAGAGGAACTGGACTAAGTCAGTGCTGTGACGGGGAAAGTGACTGGGTAGCATTCAGAGGAACTGGACTAAGTCAGTGCTGTGACGGGGAAAGTGACTGGGTAGCATTCAGAGGAACTGGACTAAGTCAGTGCTGTGACGGGGAAAGTGACTGGGTAGCATTCAGAGGAACTGGACTAAGTCAGTGCTGTGACGGGGAAAGTGACTGGGTAGCATTCAGAGGAACTGGACTAAGTCAGTGCTGTGGGGGGGAAAGTGACTGGGTAGCATTCAGAGGAACTGGACTAAGTCACTGTGGCGGGGAAAGTGACTGGGTAGCATTCAGAGGAACTGCTAAGTCAGTGCTGACTGGCGGGGAAAGTGACTGGGTAGCATTCAGAGGAACTGGACTAAGTCAGTGCTGTGGCGGGGAAAGTGACTGGGTAGCATTCAGAGGAACTGGACTAAGTCAGTGCTGTGGCGGGGAAAGTGACTGGGTAGCATTCAGAGGAACTGGACTAAGTCAGTGCTGTGACGGGGAAAGTGACTGGGTAGCATTCAGAGGAACTGGACTAAGTCAGTGCTGTGGCGGGGAAAGTGACTGGGTAGCATTCAGAGGAACTGGACTAAGTCAGTGCTGTGACGGGGAAAGTGACTGGGTAGCATTCAGAGGAACTGGACTAAGTCAGTGCTGTGGCGGGGAAAGTGACTGGGTAGCATTCAGAGGAACTGGACTAAGTCAGTGCTGTGACGGGGAAAGTGACTGGGTAGCATTCAGAGGAACTGGACTAAGTCAGTGCTGTGGCGGGGAAAGTGACTGGGTAGCATTCAGAGGAACTGGACTAAGTCAGTGCTGTGGCGGGGAAAGTGACTGGGTAGCATTCAGAGGAACTGGACTAAGTCAGTGCTGTGGCGGGGAAAGTGACTGGGTAGCATTCAGAGGAACTGGACTAAGTCAGTGCTGTGGCGGGGAAAGTGACTGGGTAGCATTCAGAGGAACTGGACTAAGTCAGTGCTGTGGCGGGGAAAGTGACTGGGTAGCATTCAGAGGAACTGGACTAAGTCAGTGCTGTGGCGGGGAAAGTGACTGGGTAGCATTCAGAGGAACTGGACTAAGTCAGTGCTGTGGCGGGGAAAGTGACTGGGTAGCATTCAGAGGAACTGGACTAAGTCAGTGCTGTGGCGGGGAAAGTGACTGGGTAGCATTCAGAGGAACTGGACTAAGTCAGTGCTGTGGCGGGGAAAGTGACTGGGTAGCATTCAGAGGAACTGGACTAAGTCAGTGCTGTGGCGGGGAAAGTGACTGGGTAGCATTCAGAGGAACTGGACTAAGTCAGTGCTGTGACGGGGAAAGTGACTGGGTAGCATTCAGAGGAACTGGACTAAGTCAGTGCTGTGGCGGGGAAAGTGACTGGGTAGCATTCAGAGGAACTGGACTAAGTCAGTGCTGTGGCGGGGAAAGTGACTGGGTAGCATTCAGAGGAACTGGACTAAGTCAGTGCTGTGACGGGGAAAGTGACTGGGTAGCATTCAGAGGAACTGGACTAAGTCAGTGCTGTGACGGGGAAAGTGACTGGGTAGCATTCAGAGGAACTGGACTAAGTCAGTGCTGTGGCGGGGAAAGTGACTGGGTAGCATTCAGAGGAACTGGACTAAGTCAGTGCTGTGACGGGGAAAGTGACTGGGTAGCATTCAGAGGAACTGGACTAAGTCAGTGCTGTGACGGGGAAAGTGACTGGGTAGCATTCAGAGGAACTGGACTAAGTCAGTGCTGTGGCGGGGAAAGTGACTGGGTAGCATTCAGAGGAACTGGACTAAGTCAGTGCTGTGGCGGGGAAAGTGACTGGGTAGCATTCAGAGGAACTGGACTAAGTCAGTGCTGTGACTGGGGAAAGTGACTGGGTAGCATTCAGAGGAACTGGACTAAGTCAGTGCTGTGGCGGGGAAAGTGACTGGGTAGCATTCAGAGGAACTGGACTAAGTCAGTGCTGTGACGGGGAAAGTGACTGGGTAGCATTCAGAGGAACTGGACTAAGTCAGTGCTGTGACGGGGAAAGTGACTGGGTAGCATTCAGAGGAACTGGACTAAGTCAGTGCTGTGACGGGGAAAGTGACTGGGTAGCATTCAGAGGAACTGGACTAAGTCAGTGCTGTGACGGGGAAAGTGACTGGGTAGCATTCAGAGGAACTGGACTAAGTCAGTGCTGTGACGGGGAAAGTGACTGGGTAGCATTCAGAGGAACTGGACTAAGTCAGTGCTGTGACGGGGAAAGTGACTGGGTAGCATTCAGAGGAACTGGACTAAGTCAGTGCTGTGACGGGGAAAGTGACTGGGTAGCATTCAGAGGAACTGGACTAAGTCAGTGCTGTGGCGGGGAAAGTGACTGGGTAGCATTCAGAGGAACTGGACTAAGTCAGTGCTGTGGTGGGGAAAGTGACTGGGTAGCATTCAGAGGAACTGGACTAAGTCAGTGCTGTGGTGGGGAAAGTGACTGGGTAGCATTCAGAGGAACTGGACTAAGTCAGTGCTGTGGTGGGGAAAGTGACTGGGTAGCATTCAGAGGAACTGGACTAAGTCAGTGCTGTGGCGGGGAAAGTGACTGGGTAGCATTCAGAGGAACTGGACTAAGTCAGTGCTGTGACGGGGAAAGTGACTGGGTAGCATTCAGAGGAACTGGACTAAGTCAGTGCTGTGGCGGGGAAAGTGACTGGGTAGCATTCAGAGGAACTGGACTAAGTCAGTGCTGTGGCGGGGAAAGTGACTGGGTAGCATTCAGAGGAACTGGACTAAGTCAGTGCTGTGACGGGGAAAGTGACTGGGTAGCATTCAGAGGAACTGGACTAAGTCAGTGCTGTGATGGGGAAAGTGACTGGGTAGCATTCAGAGGAACTGGACTAAGTCAGTGCTGTGGCGGGGAAAGTGACTGGGTAGCATTCAGAGGAACTGGACTAAGTCAGTGCTGTGGTGGGGAAAGTGACTGGGTAGCATTCAGAGGAACTGGACTAAGTCAGTGCTGTAGTGGGGAAAGTGACTGGGTAGCATTCAGAGGAACTGGACTAAGTCAGTGCTGTGGTGGGGAAAGTGACTGGGTAGCATTCAGAGGAACTGGACTAAGTCAGTGCTGTGAGGGGAAAGTGACTGGGTAGCATTCAGAGGAACTGGACTAAGTCAGTGCTGTGGCGGGGAAAGTGACTGGGTAGCATTCAGAGGAACTGGACTAAGTCAGTGCTGTGGCGGGGAAAGTGACTGGGTAGCATTCAGAGGAACTGGACTAAGTCAGTGCTGTGACGGGGAAAGTGACTGGGTAGCATTCAGAGGAACTGGACTAAGTCAGTGCTGTGACGGGGAAAGTGACTGGGTAGCATTCAGAGGAACTGGACTAAGTCAGTGTTGTGGTGGGGAAAGTGACTGGGTAGCATTCAGAGGAACTGGACTAAGTCAGTGCTGTGACGGGGAAAGTGACTGGGTAGCATTCAGAGGAACTGGACTAAGTCAGTGCTGTGGCGGGGAAAGTGACTGGGTAGCATTCAGAGGAACTGGACTAAGTCAGTGCTGTGGTGATGAAAGTGACTGGGTAGCATTCAGAGGAACTGGACTAAGTCAGTGCTGTGGTGGGGAAAGTGACTGGGTAGCATTCAGAGGAACTGGACTAAGTCAGTGCTGTGGTGGGGAAAGTGACTGGGTAGCATTCAGAGGAACTGGACTAAGTCAGTGCTGTGGCGGGGAAAGTGACTGGGTAGCATTCAGAGGAACTGGACTAAGTCAGTGCTGTGACGGGGAAAGTGACTGGGTAGCATTCAGAGGAACTGGACTAAGTCAGTGCTGTGGCGGGGAAAGTGACTGGGTAGCATTCAGAGGAACTGGACTAAGTCAGTGCTGTGGCGGGGAAAGTGACTGGGTAGCATTCAGAGGAACTGGACTAAGTCAGTGCTGTGACGGGGAAAGTGACTGGGTAGCATTCAGAGGAACTGGACTAAGTCAGTGCTGTGATGGGGAAAGTGACTGGGTAGCATTCAGAGGAACTGGACTAAGTCAGTGCTGTGGCGGGGAAAGTGACTGGGTAGCATTCAGAGGAACTGGACTAAGTCAGTGCTGTGGTGGGGAAAGTGACTGGGTAGCATTCAGAGGAACTGGACTAAGTCAGTGCTGTAGTGGGGAAAGTGACTGGGTAGCATTCAGAGGAACTGGACTAAGTCAGTGCTGTGGTGGGGAAAGTGACTGGGTAGCATTCAGAGGAACTGGACTAAGTCAGTGCTGTGAGGGGAAAGTGACTGGGTAGCATTCAGAGGAACTGGACTAAGTCAGTGCTGTGGCGGGGAAAGTGACTGGGTAGCATTCAGAGGAACTGGACTAAGTCAGTGCTGTGGCGGGGAAAGTGACTGGGTAGCATTCAGAGGAACTGGACTAAGTCAGTGCTGTGACGGGGAAAGTGACTGGGTAGCATTCAGAGGAACTGGACTAAGTCAGTGCTGTGGCGGGGAAAGTGACTGGGTAGCATTCAGAGGAACCGGACTAAGTCAGTGCTGTGACGGGGAAAGTGACTGGGTAGCATTCAGAGGAACTGGACTAAGTCAGTGCTGTGACGGGGAAAGTGACTGGGTAGCATTCAGAGGAACTGGACTAAGTCAGTGCTGTGAGGGGGAAAGTGACTGGGTAGCATTCAGAGGAACTGGACTAAGTCAGTGCTGTGGTGGGGAAAGTGACTGGGTAGCATTCAGAGGAACTGGACTAAGTCAGTGCTGTGGTGGAGAAAGTGACTGGGTAGCATTCAGAGGAACTGGACTAAGTCAGTGCTGTGGCGGGGAAAGTGACTGGGTAGCATTCAGAGGAACTGGACTAAGTCAGTGCTGTGACGGGGAAAGTGACTGGGTAGCATTCAGAGGAACTGGACTAAGTCAGTGCTGTGGCGGGGAAAGTGACTGGGTAGCATTCAGAGGAATTGGACTAAGTCAGTGCTGTGGTGGGGAAAGTGACTGGGTAGCATTCAGAGGAACTGGACTAAGTCAGTGCTGTGACGGGGAAAGTGACTGGGTAGCATTCAGAGGAACTGGACTAAGTCAGTGCTGTGGTGGGGAAAGTGACTGGGTAGCATTCAGAGGAACTGGACTAAGTCAGTGCTGTGACGGGGAAAGTGACTGGGTAGCATTCAGAGGAACTGGACTAAGTCAGTGCTGTGGCGGGGAAAGTGACTGGGTAGCATTCAGAGGAACTGGACTAAGTCAGTGCTGTGGTGGGGAAAGTGACTGGGTAGCATTCAGAGGAACTGGACTAAGTCAGTGCTGTGACGGGGAAAGTGACTGGGTAGCATTCAGAGGAACTGGACTAAGTCAGTGCTGTGGTGGGGAAAGTGACTGGGTAGCATTCAGAGGAACTGGACTAAGTCAGTGCTGTGACGGGGAAAGTGACTGGGTAGCATTCAGAGGAACTGGACTAAGTCAGTGCTGTGGTGGGGAAAGTGACTGGGTAGCATTCAGAGGAACTGGACTAAGTCAGTGCTGTGACGGGGAAAGTGACTGGGTAGCATTCAGAGGAACTGGACTAAGTCAGTGCTGTGGCGGGGAAAGTGACTGGGTAGCATTCAGAGGAACTGGACTAAGTCAGTGCTGTGGTGGGGAAAGTGACTGGGTAGCATTCAGAGGAACTGGACTAAGTCAGTGCTGTGACGGGGAAAGTGACTGGGTAGCATTCAGAGGAACTGGACTAAGTCAGTGCTGTGGTGGGGAAAGTGACTGGGTAGCATTCAGAGGAACTGGACTAAGTCAGTGCTGTGACGGGGAAAGTGACTGGGTAGCATTCAGAGGAACTGGACTAAGTCAGTGCTGTGACGGGGAAAGTGACTGGGTAGCATTCAGAGGAACTGGACTAAGTCATTGCTGTGGCGGGGAAAGTGACTGGGTAGCATTCAGAGGAACTGGACTAAGTCATTGCTGTGGCGGGGAAAGTGACTGGGTTTTGTTTGCAAGAATATTCTTCAAACTTCTAACTTCTAAGTTTAATAAAAATAATAAAACAAAGGAAACAATAGTGATGTTAAAAAAGTTACTCTGAATGTTTTTGTTTGTTAAATCCCCTGGACAAATAAATGACCGGAGGTGCCAGTCAGAGGTGCCAGTCAGAGGTGCCAGTCAAAGGTGCCAGTCAGAGGTGCCAGAGGTGCCAGTCAGAGGTGCGTGCACTATGGTGGGAGAACCACAATATAATGGCTACTAAGGGCACAGGTGAAGGTAAGTTTGATCCATGGCTGATCAACCCTTGGCTTTCCTATATATATAGTATGTGCAACTCTTTCCATCTACACCTTTATATTGATAATTCCATAAACTAGGTGAGTACACACACACACACACACACACACACACACACACACACACACACACACACACACACACACACACAACCCTGGCTACACTGGAGGACAGGAAAGATAGGGGAAATATGTTAACGACATATAAATACTGAGAGGACTAGACAAGGTGGACAGCGACATGATGTTCCACAGATGGAACACAACAAGGGGTCGAAGATTGAGACACTTATGCAGCATATGGGAATCTTTATTCAGGAAACGTTTCGCCACACAGTGGCTTCATCAGTCCAATACAAAGAGGAAGGCGTAAGGAGAGGAGGAGTATGAGGTAATCAGTCCCTCAGCCTGGAGTCGATGTGTTCAGTCCATCAATCTTGTAGAATGTACAGCATAGGGCCGTAGACGTGGCTTATATACTGTAGTGAGGTGACTTGAAGCAGACGGAGGCGGGATCATAGTGGTAACATCCACTAGTCGAAGTAGGTCTTTGTCCAAAGGTTGAACAAGCGTTGAAGAATTCTTTGTAAGAAGATCCCATGATGCTGCAGTGTCTGACAGTTGTGATGAATGGTTTGAAAAACCGACAAGTTGAAGATTGAGACACTTATGCAGCATATGGGAATCTTTATTCAGGAAACGTTTCGCCACACAGTGGCTTCATCAGTCCAATACAAAGAGGAAGGCGTAAGGAGAGGAGGAGTATGAGGTAATCAGTCCCTCAGCCTGGAGTCGATGTGTTCAGTCCATCAATCTTGTAGAATGTACAGCATAGGGCCGTAGACGTGGCTTATATACTGTAGTGAGGTGACTTGAAGCAGACGGAGGCGGGATCATAGTGGTAACATCCATTCTTACAAAGAATTCTTCAACGCTTGTTCAACCTTTGGACAAAGACCTACTTCGACTAGTGGATGTTACCACTATGATCCCGCCTCCGTCTGCTTCAAGTCACCTCACTACAGTATATAAGCCACGTCTACGGCCCTATGCTGTACATTCTACAAGATTGATGGACTGAACACATCGACTCCAGGCTGAGGGACTGATTACCTCATACTCCTCCTCTCCTTACGCCTTCCTCTTTGTATTGGACTGATGAAGCCACTGTGTGGCGAAACGTTTCCTGAATAAAGATTCCCATATGCTGCATAAGTGTCTCAATCTTCAACTTGTCGGTTTTTCAAACCATTCATCACAACAAGGGGTCACAGTTGGAAGCTGAAGACTCAGAGGAATCACAGGGATGTTAGGAAGTATTTCTTCAGTCACAAAGTTGTCAGGAAATGGAATAGTCTGGGAAGTGATGTAGTGGAGGCAGGGTCCATACATAGCTTTAAGAAGAGGTATGATAAAGCTCATGGAGCAGGAGTGGTCTAGCAGCGGCCACTGAAGAGGCGGGGCCAGGAGTTGTGAATCGACCCCTGCAACCACAACTAGATGAGTACACACATATTGACAATTGTCTTAGCTAACTAATACACACTCACCCAATCTCTCTATCTATCTATCTGCCTTTTTTACACAGGGTTTTACAAGGTTAGGTTCAAGTTCCTAACTTTATTTGCTAGCTAAGAACTGTTACCTATATCAGTTCACTTGAAAGCCTTTTTACTGCGATGAGACATGCAAATAGGGAACAGAATGAAGTTGGAGCCATCTCTCTCTCTCTCTCTCTCTCTCTCTCTCTCTCTCTCTCTCTCTCTCTCTCTCTCTCTCTCTCTCTCCAAAAACTGATATATAAGAAAGAATTGTTGTAAAACTCTTGACACCAACTGTGGACACAGCATCAACTGGCCGCAAGCAAAATGAAAATTCTGAAACTCTCCCTGACCCAAGCTCCATTACACCTTGTTTTCCCGCATGACGGCATGAGCACTGCCATGAGCGTGCATGTGCGGCCCCTGGAACCTTTGTAATCCAGACACTGAGGCGAGGTCAACCGCTGCATCCACCTATAAGAGGTTACCAGCTATAATGGGAGGTCAGGAGGTATTATGTCGGGTCATCGGGTATCATGTCGCGCCATTGGATATCATGTCAGGTCATTGGCATTATATCAAGTCATTAGGTATCATGTCAGGTCATTAGGTTAAATATCAGGTCATCAGATATCATATCAGGTCATCAGGTATCATGTCGTTTCGTCAGGTATCGTGTCGGGTCATCAGTTATCATGTAGGGCCATCAGGAATCATGTCAGGTCATTAGATATTATGTTTGGTATCAAGAATCATGTCGGGTGGTCAGGAATCATGTTAGATCATTAGGTATCATGTCAGGTCATTAGGTATCATGTCAGGTAACTAGATTTCAAGTCAAGTCATTATAAGAACATAAGAAGGAACACTGCAGTAGGCCTACTGACCCATGCGAAGCAGGTCCATGTTACCATCCTGATTAGCCCAATGACCCACCTAGTCAGGTCACTTCCACTTAAGGAGCACGGCATCGGACCTAGTAGAACAAGCTAGTCAGGTCCAACTCACACCCAGCCACACCCACTCATGTATTTATCTAACCTATTTTTAAAACTACACAAGGTCTTAGCCTCTATGACGGTACTCGGGAGTTTGTTCCACTCATCCACAACTCTATTACCAAACCAGTGCTTTTCTATATTCTTCCTGAATTTTTCCAACTTAAGCCATTGCTGCGAGTCCTGTCTAGGCTAGATATCTTTAGTACGCTATTTACTCCCCTTTATTGATTCCTGTTTTCCATTTATACACCTCGATTATATCCCCCCTAATTCTACGCCTTTCGAGAGAGTGCAGATTCAGGGCCCTCAGTCTATCCTCATAGGGAAGATTTCTGATACATGGGATCATCTTTGTCACCTTCCTTTGTACGTTTTCCAGTGCATTTATATCCATTCTGTATTACGGTGACCGGAACTGAGCAGCATAATCTAAATGAGGCCTAACCAAAAATATATAGAGTTGAATAACAACCAGAGGACTTCTATTATTTATACTTCTTGCTATGAAGCCAAGGATTCTCAGGAGCACTGTCCAAGACAGCCCTGTCCCTACCACCCATCTTATTTTCCCATGCTGACATGTCTTTCAAGAAGGATCTTTTATTGGTGTTCTTGTCTTCTAATAGAGATGGCATTTCCTCGTACAGGAGTATCTCGTTTGGGCAGACCCAAAAACATCTCTGAGTTTATGTCAAGTGCGGTCACTGCTTTAAAATCCCTGCATATACCATGGAACCATTGACCACAAAGATGGCAAGCAATTCAGGCCTGTTTTTGTCCCTTACCCTTTCTGCAGACTACACAGATCTTCATGGTGGTGGTTAAATTATGGAGAATTAAATACAAAATGGGAGTTGACAGTTACTTTTTGCTGATGATACTTTGCTTTTAGGAGATTCTAAAGAGAAGTTGCAAAGATTGGTGGATGAGTTTGAGAGGTGTGTGTAAAGGAAGAAAGTTGAAAGTGTACATAAAAAAAGAGTAAAGTGATGAGAGTATCAAACGAGTTAGGTAAGGAAAAATTTAATATTACATTGGAGGTACAGAGTATGGAAGAAGTGAATGTGTTTAGATATTTGGGAGTAGACATGTCAGTGGGTGAGTTTATTAAGGATGAGGTAAACCATAGAATTGATGAAGGAAAAAAGGTGGGTGGTGCATTGAGGTATCTGTGGAGACAAAGAATGTTATCCATGAAAGAAAAGAAGGGAATATATGAGAGTACAGTGGCACCAACACTTATATGAGTGTAAAGCATGAGTTGCAAATACTGCAGGAAGGAGGAGGCTGGAGGCAGTGATGTCATGCCTAAGGGCAATGTTTTGTTCTTTTTCTTTAACACGTTGGCCGTTTCCCACCAAGGCAGGGTGACCCAAAAAGAAAGAGAAAACTGTCATCATCATTCAACAATTTCACCATCATTCATGCATAATCACTGTCTTTGCAGAGGCACTCACATACAACGGTTTAGATGTCCCTTCAAACTGCCAATATCCCAAACTCCTTTAAAGTGCAGGCATTGTTCTTCCCATTTCCAGGACTCAAGTCCAGCTAACTGGTTACCCTGAATCCCTTCACAAATTACTCTGCTCGCATTCCAACAGCTCTTTAGGTCCCAAAAGCGATTCGTCTCCATTCACTCCTCTCTAACACGCTCAAACATGCCTGTTGTATGTCCTGGCTCCTTGCACAAAAAAACTCTAGTATCTCCTCCCTCCAACCTTTCCTAGGACGACCCCTTCCCCTCCTTTTCTCCACTACAGATTTATACATCCTCTAAGTCACTCGGAGGGCGCAACTGACCAGACCACCTCAACAACCCCTCCTCAGTCTTCTGAATATTACTTTTAGTAACTGCATACCTAATTTCTTCCACTGTGTGGGGGAATATTTGACTTCCACTGTGTGGGGGAATTTTTGACTTTCTCTGTAGGGGAATTTATCTTAAATGATTTTTCCTCAAATTAAAAAAAAAATCCCAACTTCAAAATCTGAAATTTGGCTGGCCAGTTTCCATAATTTCTTACATATCTATTATATTTGTCAGACACTAGGAGGGTGTCAGTACCCATAAATCACTTGTCTCTATTCACTCCTGTCGAACATACGAATATAATAGTGTTTTAATTTAAATTCATTTTTGTAAAACAGGATTTTATATCTTTAGTAAGTTGTCACTATGAATGCACACAAAGAGGCATTTCATCCTAGTTTCTTAATTGAGGTATGAGTTAATAGTACCTAAGGTAGGACTTGAAAGTTAGAGTTTGTTGTTCAGATCTAAGGTACGGTAGTTGAAATGTTTAATGTGAGGAGTATGTAACAGTATATTCAGGGGAGGGAGAAATATATAATAGAGTACCGTCATAGAAGTTAAAACGTTGTGTAGTTTTAACCCTTAAACTGTCCAAACGTGGATCTACATTCAAGTGCGTAGCGCTCCGACCTTGATTTTGAAAGTTTTAAAGCATGTAAAAAAAACGTAGGACTACGCTCGGAGCCCTCCGCACGTGGACGTGGATCTGCGTTTGGACAGTTTAAGGGTTAAAAATAGGTTAGATAAATACATGAGCGGGTGTGGGTGGGTGTGAGTTGGACCTGACTAGCTGGTGCTACTGGGTCAGAAGCCATGCTCCTTCCTTAAGTGAAGGTGACCTGGCTGGTTGAGCCATTGGTCTAAGCCGAGGGTTGACATGGACCTGCCCCGCATGAGCCAATAGGCCTGCTGCAGTGTTCCTTATGTATTATGTTCTTTTGTATTCTGTTAGTTTTACTGCGAATACTAATGCACTGTTGTCTTGGTTTTAGATTACTGCCAACCAGAATTCCTAAATCCTTCTCGCATCATCTGAGGTCACCAAATAATATGCTTAGTAACTGTGTATCATATCAGGTCATTAGGCATACTCTCAGGTGATTAGGTACACTCTCAGATTACCAGGTTATCATAAGAAGTAATTTAGAGACCATGTCAGGTATTTATCATGTCAGGTTATTAGGTATATGTTTAGACCATTACTAATTGTCTCAGGATATATCATGTCACGTAATTAGGTATTAAATCAGGTCCACAAGTATCATAGCAGGGCAACAAGTTTCAGGTCATCGGGTTCCATGTCTGATCACTATGTATCATGCCAGGTCACCAGATATCACGGCAAGATACCAGGTATCATGCCAGGTCACCAGGTATCATGAAAGGTGACCAGTTATCACACAGTTCACCAAATAATGATTTTAATTTATTTACCAAGCTACGGCAGGCCAGGACTCGACCTTACGAACGTTGTACCGCCAGTAACAGACAACACAGCATACGCGTCGCCTTTGCCATAATATATATATATATATATATATATATATATATATATATATATATATATATATATATATATATATATATATATATATATATATATATATATGTATATATATAATCGCATCGGCCATTTCCCACCAAGGCAGGGTGGCCTAAAAAAGAAAAACTTTCATCGTCATTCGCTCCATCACTGTCTTGCCAGAGAAATGCTTACACTACAGTTATAAAACTGTAACATTAGCACCCCTCCTTCAGAGTGCAGACACTGTACTTCCCATCTCCAGTAATCAAGTCCGGCCTGCCGGTTTCCCTGAATCCCTTCATAAATGTTACCTTGTACACTCCAACAGCACGTCATGTCTTAAAAATCATTTGTCTCCATTTGCTGTCTAACACGTTTGCTGGAAGTCAAAGCCCCTCGCACACAAAACCTCCTTTACCCCCTCCCTCCGACCTTTCCTAGGCCGACCCCTACCCCGCCTTTCCTCGGCGGGAAGGCGGGGGTAGGGGTCGGCCGTCTCCCACCCTGCCTCGGTGGGTGACGGCCGCATTGTTAAAAAAAAAAAAAAAAAAAAAAAAAAAAAAAACGTGGATACATGAGTTGTTAAATTATCTCTGCTAGTTAATGTTGATGTTTGTAAAAATATTCTTAAACATTCATAAGGGAAGAGTTAAACTCAACTAAGTCTGCGTCAATTGGGGTTTCGCCCAGGTGTCTTACCTGGCTCACAGGCAAACACCTTATACAAGTAATTAGTCAGGTGTACACAGACATGAGCCAGTATATCAGCATCCTGATTGCATCATTAGAAGCATAGATATATATGCTTATGAGCTCGCCCACAGTTTCATGAACATTCCTCGTCCTGACACGGTTATCGTTGCTGAGACATATTTTGAACGTTAGGATTCCGGAGAATTTTGCTAAAATTATTGGTTACACTTCGTTGACGCGACGGGATACACAAGGTTATGAAGGAGGTGACATTGTTGTGTGCCTCAGCAGAAGTGTACACGCCCACTTTATTGATGCTAACGTTCAATATCATCTGGAAACGATATTCTTTGGGCTATGATGCTTAGACTCTGTTGTAGAGCTCTGTACTAGCGTTTGCATGTTCACACCTGATTGGCAATGAGCAGACCAATTTAATAATGGGAAACAGTCTCCCTGGTATACTTAAATATATCAGCATATTACATTTTTTTATTGATCTTAGCCATCACCTTATGCAGTGGGATTTTGGCGAGATTTCAGAATGTGACTTGAAGAACTTTGTAGATTTGCTTACTCATACCATTAACTCAGTCTGAAGTTGGACTGACCACCTCAAAACTTTAAGGGTGATGGACTGATTACATCGTCTTCAAGTATCTTCTGCTTCTATCAACTTTTCTGTACTCGACTGAAGAAGCCTACTGTGTAGGCGAAACGTTTCGAAATAAAGATACCTAACTGTTGCATATGTGTCTTACCTAACATTAACTCAGTCTCTGACACGGTAGTGAGTCATCTTACTGAAAGTAGTCACTTGTAAACCTCTTGATTGTACTGGCTCGTCTATTCACAGAATTATTTCTACGTCAGTGAAGATGTCAACAGAGCGAGGCGAAGGATCATCTCCCAAAGCCCGGCTGTCTGAGAAAGGAAACTGATAGGTCCTTTCCTGGAAGCTAGCTGCTACCGAAGGTAATATTCTCCTCCATGGTGATGTTAATAACCAAGTGAATGTCTTCACTAAACCTATCAACTTTAGTCTCCGATATAAGTACATTCCCCACCACCAGTATACAGTATAGCGAAATCTCCAAATCATGTTACGTTACAGATCACTTCTGCAATTTACAAGACTTGAAAAAGTTACAAAACTTAATCCACCACTTATAACAGGAGCCTCTATAGGAAAGCAAGTCAATGAATGAAAAGTCCAAAACTCAAAATGAAAATTGGCACTGGGGAGGGTTCTAGAACCTGGTGATCCGTTCTCAAAAACGGAAATGCATATTAACCTGATGAAACCATTCCACCCCCCCCCCTAATCGGCAGGATAACCTTGGTTTGTCTCTATCAGCAATCACGATCAAGTTAAATTACTTGCAAAACATTTTGCTGCTACTATATAAGTCCCTGATCCAGTTAGAGAATAACCACTGCCTAGCTGCAAGAAATGTATCAAAGTTGTAGGAGGTGACAATAAGAACAAGGTTTATCTCTTCGTCAAATCCGTGGACCAAGAAAATATTGTAGTGCCAGGAAAGACGAGTCCAAGATTGCCGAGTACATGTGCTGATCATCTAGCAACACATTTAGTTTCCATCACATTCAGTTCAAATAACATCTAGCTAGCATCACATCTAGTTGGCATCACACCTAGCTAGCATCACATCTAGCTGACATTGCACCTAGCTAGCATCACGTCAATCTGGTATCACATCTAGCGAGCATCACAACTAGCTGTCATCACATCTAGTTGGTATCACATCTAGCTAGCATCACATTTAGCTAATATCACAGCTAGCATCACATCTAGATAGCATCACAACTAGCTGGCAGCATATCTAGTTGGTATCACATCTAGCTAGCATCACATTTAGCTATCACAATAGCATCACATCTAGCTAGCATCACACCTAGTAGCATCACAGCATCACATCTAGTATCACATCTAGCTAACACCAGCTCTGCCTAATAGAACAGTAGCTTTGCAGAAAATGCATAATCCTTGTCCACACAAATAAGAGATGTCCCTGATCAGTGACCATAGGCCAGTGTCACTCTTATCAATCAGTCAGTGGCAAAATTCATGAGATATTCTCACTACGGGTGAGAAACTACCATTCACTTGTAAGTGACCATTAATGTGGCTTCAGAAAAAGCTGCTCTGCAGTTGGTCTCCTGCCAAATCTTATTCACTATGTGGTTCCAGTCACTGGATGAATCCAAGATCAGCACTGGACTTGGCTGGTGACTTCTACAGAGCATGGCACCAGGGACTCTCAGAAAAACTGCATGCAGCACTTAGTGATTACCTTCAAGAGCTTTTCTCAGTGGAACACAGTATGCAAGACAGTTGTGCCAGTGTTGCAGAGAGAAGAATAGTTGGTTCAATGTTTTGGAATATCTACTTCGGTGATTTACTTCACCTCATCCCAGAATCCCAAGCATGTACAGATGACTGTGCTATAAAATTTACTTACGAAAGAGAGTAAATGTCAGCTGCTGTCACGAACATCAGTCACCTTGGGAGAAACGAAAGCAGATTATATTTGCCATTGATAAAACACAAATTTTAATTATCTTTTACAAACTGATATTAATACTAGAGCTGTGGAAAAAGTGAACAGAAGAGCGTTAGAGTCTTGCGATGAGGTGGAAATCCTGAGACTCAAATAAGACTAAAATACTGACGAAAAATTCAGGTGGTAAATTTTGTAAGCAAATCAGCTGGTATGTTGCCATATGTGAAGAAAGACCTGAGAAGTATGAAAAGAAAAGCCACAAAGTGAAATCACACTGAAATCTCTCCTTCATTCAAGTTCTGTCAGTCTTGTCAAGATTGATGAACTGAACACATCGACTAAAGGCTGAGGGACTGACTACCTTAAACTCCTCCTCTTATTCCACCTTTTTCTGCACTGGTTTCCAGAATAACGATACTCAAATGTTGCAAAAGTGTCTCATTTATTACCAAGGCTTATACCACCAACCATTATATATATATATATGTCGTGCCGAATATGTAAAACTGGTCAATTAGCAAGAATTCATTTAAAATTGAGTCCTTTCTAAAATTTTCTCTTATACGTTTAAAGATATACCTTTTTTCATTAATATTAATGTAAAAATTTTTAATTTTGCACCAAAAGAATCTTAGAAAACTTACCTAACATTATAACAAGAACAATTTATTTTAGCCTAACCCAACTAAATATATTTTAGATTTGTTTACAATAATTTAATACTAAACAAACACAGTGAAATATATTTTTTTTCGTTAGGTTAAGAATGATTTTGGCGAAATTATTGCATACACAAATTTTCGCTTGTCTTATTTGGCAAGATGAGCGTTGCTATTTCAGCCAAGATCGCAAGTTGTGCCTATTCGGCACGACATATATATGTGTGTGTGTGTGTGTGTGTGTGTGTGTGTGTGTGTGTGTGTGTGTATGTGTGTGTGTGTGTGTGTGTGCGCGCGCGCGAGCGTTTGTATGTGCTCAATAATAACCCACAGAGACAAGAAACAAAGGAGAATGATTGATCTGTATATTTCGTCCCTCTTCTAGGGTCCTCTTCAGTAGATACACACGTGAAAAGAGAACATGTTTATTATTATTATTATTAAAGATTAGCCGGTATTCTCCCGGCCCGGGCCTTTTCCAAGTGGTGGCCCGGCCTTGGCTCCCGCTAGGGAGTGTCTGAGACCTAAGTCTCCCATGGGAGGAGGCACAAGTACCTCCTCATCTTTGGGACCAACTGTCCCCAGGCCTAGCCACAAGCTAGGCCTCTCTGGTCTGCCATCCCCGCCCCAAGGGGGCAAATGGGAATGACAGTCTTATGAGCTAAGAGCTCGGGCTCAGGCACCTACCCTACCCTAGAAGGGCTGGGCATGGTGTCGATCCAAGAGAACATGAATTTACAGAAGAGTTGCACCTGTCACCGTGTGGAGGAGCAAGGAGTGTCAGGTGAGTGGAAGAACGGGTCAAGGAAGCTAAAATTGTGGCTAGGACGTTCTTTGTCCTACCCAGATTTTTAACTTTCCTACAGGATCTGTGTTCTCAGTACCTCCTTGACCCGTCCTCCCACAAGCTCATCTGACACTATTTACTCTCTAACACCTTGAGAGTTTTCCTATAAATTCGTCTCTTAACTTGTGTATCTGCTGAAGAGGACGCCAAAAATGTGGTAGAAATGTACAGATCAATTACATTATATATATATATATATATATATATATATATATATATATATATATATATATATATATATATATATATATATATATGCAAAACAACCACTCTGAAAGAATAGAGAAATTCCAAGCGCTTTCGTGACTACTCACATTATCAAGGAACTATGAAAGTAAAGCATCCAAGGAAGCTATATAAGGGGTCCGGCCAGCACCTCACTATCAGATCCCACAACGGTTAAACACGTGACGCGCGGCGACCCAACTTGGATAGGTCCCTTGCACAACTCACCCCCAAGCTATTCTGCCCAAGAAAATTTAAAAATTATTATTTGTCCAGTGTATTATTAAATTCTTCCCAAATTCTATTAATTATAAATGGATCTAATTTATATAAACCAAAGGAAATATTCATATTATTGTCAAAACTGCTTTTTATGAAACAAGATTCAATTATATTCCTGTCGACCATGGACTTGCTTGATACTACTTTCTCAACTTTTTGAAAATCAATTGGATGGTTAAAATCTCTTACATGAATAAATAGAGCATTTGAAATCACCTGTTTACTGTGATCTTATTGCATATATATATATATATATATATATATATATATATATATATATATATATATATATATATATATATATATATATTATATATATATATATATATATATATATATATATATATATATATATATATATATATATATATTATATATATATATATATTATATATATATATATTATATGTCGTGCCGAATAGGCACAACTTGCGATCTTGGCTTAAATAGCAACGCTCATCTTGCCATATAGGACAAGTGAAAATTTGTGTATGCAATAATTTCGCCAAAATCATTCTGAACCTAACGAAAAAAATATATTTCATTGTGTTTGTTAAGTATTAAATTACTGTAAACAAATCTAAAATATATTTAGTTAGGTTAGGCTAAAATAAATTGCTCTTGTTATAACAAGGTTAGGTAAGTTTTCTAAGTTTCTTTTACTGCAAATTTAAAAATTTTTACATTAACATTAATGAAAAAAATATATCTTTAAACGTATAAGAGAAAATTTTGGAAAGGACTTAATTTTAAATGAGTTCTTGCTAATTGACCAGTTTTACATATTCGGCACATTATATATATATATATATATATATATATATATATATATATATATATATATATATATATATATATATATATATATATTGTATAATTTTTAAAAATATTTTGTTTGCAGTGTTAGAATATGAATAAAAGGTTTTTGAATAAAATTATTTGATTACTAAGATTTGGCAACGACCTAAAATTTAATGAGCCTCACAGACACACAAGCTGCCGGAGACGACAATATTACATATTTTAAACACTTTTAAAGAGAGACCTATATCAAGTATATCGATTACAAAGGGATATGTTGACACGATGCCCCTGGGTATGACAACCTTACAGCTCTAAGATACTCATTCCTGATTGACTAAAGAGGGGGTAAAAGTCCGCTTGAGGCACACCTGTGATCTCTCCTTAAGTATACAACACCTTCCTGGATTGCCTGCTGTGTCTGTTATATCAGCAAGCATTGGAGACATACAAGTGGCTTCACTGACATGTACAAAACTACAGTGTTATCCAGGTACCACTTGGCTCCACTTTGCGGACAGCGAGAAGACAACTGTAACTCACGACGGGAAGCAAACAGAACTTATACTCTGATTGTACCATTCTTAATAACGTAACTTTATCTGCAATCATTTATGCCTAGAATGACCGGAGTCTGGAACATGTTCGCACGTCATACACACATTAAGTTAATAAAATTAAACTGACCAACACATTTCTAATGTCATGTTTGCATAGCTGTGAAAATAAAAGAGCCTTGACGACTCTCTCCACCAATGTTAAGGAAGGCTTTTAAACAAGCTAAGGCAGATAACAACTCTTAGCTTGTAAATAAAGACGTACTCTTTAGGATAACTCTGGAGACCCCGCTGAGTGGTGAGAGAGAGAGAGAGAGAGAGAGAGAGAGAGAGAGAGAGAGATATTAATAATAATCATACACTAAGAGAAAATTGCACTAATAGACTAGTGCCAATATAACTCCCTCGTTTGAATAAATCCTTTGCCAAAACTAATAAATATCTATACGAATATTTCTTTCAGACACAAAAACTCGTATCGAAGTTAGGAATTCATAATGACTGTAATATCCTGTAAGAACACTGATATAAATTCTACAAATGGAATGACAGATGATGAAATATAATACAGATAAGAGCCACGTACTGCAAACCAGAGAAAGTGGAAACAGATCACCACGAAAATTATGGATCCTTAGACAAAATCTTAAAATCTTAAATATACTGGCGAGAGGAAAAGATTTGTGGAATATTATGCACATGTTATCACTATGAGAAACATCAAAGAATATGGCCAAAAATAGCATAACATAGTTTAGACCAAATTTGGAATATGTAAGTATATCCTCACCTGTACAAGTAGAGTTCAAAGATACACTGAAAAAAATAGAACCCATAATCATTAAATGTGAACTGAAAAATATATACCGATGCTGGAAAAGCCGTCATTGATACACAGAAATAAAATATGATAACCAGGTATATAATCGTAAAATGACAAAAAAAGATTAAGGTTAGGTTAGGTAAGGTTCGTCAGGAAACAGGACAAATGTTTCCTGACGCGGGTCTTAGTCAGATGATGACCCGCCTTTGGAGCTTTTGGTCATCTGACCGAGGCCTTCCGCTGGCTTACCGGTCCACCCCTTTAAAAATTATGCTTAGTTATAACCATTTTTGCTTAAAAAAGATTAAGGATTATTCACAATCTGTTATTAGAACAAGAAGCCACTAACAAACTGCAGTATTTTTTTTTTTACAGATTACCTGGGGCATGACGGGGAAAACCGATACGTATTATATAGGTATCCAAAACAAGGATGGTAAAGTAGAAGGCTCTGTGAGGGTAAGGTGGGTAATAAGTGGGGTTAGGGTTGTTCAGGCAACCAGGAACCATTAGCGAGTTACGCCTCGCACACTCCCCTCTAGCGGGCTGGGGCGAAACTCTAGTTCCGGGTGTCTGTGTTTCAATTTCTACTCCTGGTAGTATTGACCTTACCTGATGTGGGTTGAAGTTTGGAGAGTCAAACCATACCCCGGCCGGGATTGTGGCTAGCTGGTCTAGTGGCTAACGCGACGGTCTGGAGTTTTGAGACTCTCTGACCGGGAGTTCAATCCCGGCCGGGGTATGGTTTGTTTGCAATCGTGTCATTACGATTTCGTGAGTCGTTTGGAGAGTCACTTCACCTCCACTCTTCTGATCAGGTAGGGTGATCTACCAGGAGTATTACTTTTTTTCTTTTATTTGTTGGTTACCAGTAATGATTTTGGCATTTAATACTACTCTTTTTCATTCTTAAATGTTATATTTGCCTAACTGTTGGTAAACAGTATTTTTTCTAATTACCAGCTCTGCTCCTGGCGTGGTTATCCAGGGTAGACGCCAGATAAGGGAACAAGATACTTGTTAATTGGACTAATTAACACTGTCCGACTGCTACCGGCCCTTATTTATCCTACTTGTGGTGCTCCAAGCAAGTAGTACAGGAGATTCCAAAACATCGGACTGTTACCATCCGTCCAGGATTACCTACATCGTCTTAAACATCAGAGATCCATCTAGGGCCTTACCTACTCCTGCCCAAATACAGCACCAGAACCAAAGGCCACTTTTATTCTATTTAAATTTCAAGTAAAATCCTCAAAAGACAATATTCTTATCCCTAGAGTCTCTTCTTTCTTTAAATTTCCATTAGTTTTTTGCTCAGATGGAAGGCGCTTCACTGACAGGCTCTCTCACCATCCTCCAATCTCTCCGGCTAATGCCGGCATGAAACAGTGGAATCAGATGCCATATCATATTAAAATTATGGCATGGAATTTATAGGGAAGATAGTAGATGGAATGCTTGAACTACGAGTAAACTGTACTTTTCAGTCCTGTTCCAACATTAACTACTCATGGTATTCCATTATTACCCGGAACTGTGTGTACCAGTGGTGTTACTTCTAGTTACCTCTAGTTCAGTGGTGTGCAGGTGAACGGTAACGACAGAATATTATGAGTATATACAAGAACACCGGTGGCCACTGTTAAGACAATCACAACCACTGCTAAAACTCTACCATTATTATTAACATGGGTGGCTCATTGTTAACTGGTCCTCGTGCAGCACTTGTTAAACTAACATCAGGTATCCGTTGACTACAATTTGTCCCCCCTCAAGGAAGGTTCCTTGATGTTGGTGAGGGGCTCTTGATTTAGGAAGTTGGATCTGTGCTCCAGTTCCTCGAATTAAGCCTGAATGCCTTCCACATCCCCCCCCCAGGCGCTGTATAATCCTCCGGGTTTAGCGCTTTCCCTTGATTAATGTGGCATGCAAAGAGTACGTAACCTTTATTCGGCGCATGGACACACCCTCATTTACAGGCTATCTCCCCCAACCAGCGAACCAGGTTGCTAAGAGTTGATGATGGGGCCCCATCGTTCAACTAGTGACCAGGTTCTAGCCAATAAGAAGGTGGGATTGACAATCTCAGAGGTTATGTGGATACCGCTCTCCTGTCTGCCCTTGTTATTCCCACTCTAGAGCTGGTTGAAGCACGGTCTGCTATCTTGTGGCTTCTATTTCTGCCTTGCTTACCGTGGAGTGCACTATATTTATCACTGTACATAATGTACATATTGCTGTTATAATTGGTGAAGGATAATATAAGTCTAAACTTTTTCTGCTGTGTTTATTTGCTCCCATTACACCTGGGATAACAGGCCCTTTGAAATCCTAGGATGTAATATGGGTAGCCTGTCCGAGAGCTGGACTTAGAGAAACGGTTGAGCTTAGGGTGAAGCTTGTAGCAGGAACATTGTGTAGCTTGCTGTTTCGCTTCGCTTTACAAATTTTGCGTGTCAGTTGCTTATGATCAGCCTTGCTATTGTGTGATCGTTCAACAGCTCGCTACTAGCTTGTTCAGTGTGCTCGCTTCGCTACGGTCAATCTTGTGTGCAGTCGGCTTTGCTTGTATGCGTATTCTGCATTCGTACTGTGCATAGCTAAGCGTGTTCTGCAAATTAACGTGTTACGTTGGGGTATTCGTACTGTGCATAGCGAATAACTTATGCCACCTAGACGAGTCAGACGCCTGGTGTCGGCATATACTTTGCATAACCTACCTAAATTGTCTCTACAGAGTTGTTGGCAAATTGCTCGTTCCATTGGCATTCCCTATAAACGCACTCTCACAGCTGCGCAACTGCGTTCACTTATTGCTGACATACTTATTGAAGAAGAGATGGCACATCAAACTCCTCCCTCTACGGGAGCTAGGGCAAAAACTACTATGTTCTCGCATGAGGAAGATGATATACCTACGGAGCAAAATGGTCAGTATAGTGCAGCTGGGTTGTCTCAGGGTGAATCAGCGTCGTTGGCACTTGAGCTGGCAAAAATCAATCTTGAGCAAACTAGGGAACAGAGAGCATTCGCAAGGGAAGAATTTGATAGGGAAAGAGAAAGGAGGCAGTTTTCGCATTCTGTAAACGATTTCAGTTTACAAAAAGCAGTACAGCTTGTTCCCCGCTTCAATGAGGCCGAACCAGAGCAATTTTTCGAAAGCTTCGAAAATCAGGCTCGAGCCTTGAGGTGGCCGGAACAGCACTGGGCAGCGTTGGTTCATACAGCATTATTGGGTAAGGCACAGGAATTTACGTCGGTATTAACTGACGCTGAATTCTCTGATTATCAAGTAGTGAAGACCACAGTGTTGGGAGCATATACATGTATCCCAGCTAAATATCGTAAGACCTTCAAATTGAACAGGCGGCAGCTTGGTCAATCCCTGGTGGACTTTGTGAGACAGCAAACCAAAGCTTTTACCAGCTGGTATAAAGCGAGTGGTGTCTCTAACTTTGAGGAGCTGGTGCAGCTTATTCTGATTGATAACCTGCTGGAGTCTGTGGGACCAGAGGTTCGTGTCTTTCTGCAGGATAGTGACTTAACCACTGCATTGGAGGCGGCCAGGTTGGCTGATACCTTCGAAACGAACCGCTCCTTGTCCGAGCGGTCCTGTCTCTCTTTTCAACAGTCTGGCGTGAGCAGAGATCGACAACATTGGAGAATGAAGTGCCAGCCGGAGGGAGAGCGTCTACGACATCCAACCAAGTCACCTGGTGAGCCACGCTTCTCAACATATGGTCCCCCTGCGGAGAGGCAAACTACTTATGGAGCATCTCGACAACAATATCCAGAGAGGCACCAGCCAGAACGACACCACTTGCAACGTCATCAGGGAGTAAAGGGCAAGCCTGTCGTCTGCTTCAGATGTAATAAAGTAGGTCACATCAGTTCCAACTGCCCCCAAAAGCCTCAACCCATCGGGAAAATCTCTAATATCCCTAGTAACATGTCCCCTAGAGAAGTAGAAAAAGGTATGGCCCCTTATTATTGCGAAAGTCTTATTTCCCTTCAGGAAAACTCAGAACCAACTAAAGTAAATACCTTTAGAGATACTGGAGCATATTGCTCACTTGTCAGAGAAGGAATATTACCCCTTTCAGAGAATACTTCCTTGAATTCCTCAGTTTTATTGGAAGCTTACGGAGGAA
Source organism: Cherax quadricarinatus (assembly GCF_038502225.1). NCBI lineage: Eukaryota > Metazoa > Arthropoda > Malacostraca > Decapoda > Parastacidae > Cherax > Cherax quadricarinatus. The sequence goes on along the minus strand of NC_091370.1, from coordinate 4,052,803 downwards.
CTATATATTCAGTTCCTTTGCATAAAATTTATGTACAGTGCAAATATTACACTGGGTACTTGACTGTAGGTATCTCAAAAGGATTTCCCATGAAAAATGCCATGTTATTACTGGGTAATAACATTACTACTGTTACTTCGTGTCCTGAACCTATAATGATTAATGCTTCTCCAGTGTTGGCCATAACTCGGGCAACATCCCAAGGGTTGTCTGGGGAGAATGTTGACCTATCCTTGGACGACTCCGATCTCGGAATAGCCACGTTGTTTTATGAGACACACCGGCCGGAGTCTCGTAAATCAAGTGAACAGACCCCGATCAAGCCTTCCTATTCCCAGGTTGCAGGATTCCCAGATGTCTCTGTTTCCATGCCCGAGGGACTGTCCTTCCGGGAGGAACAACGAAAGGACCCTTCTTTAAAATTCGCTTTTGAGGCAGCCATGGGTAAATCCTCTTTGGGTCATCCAGTCAAGTATGAAGTTAAAAATGATTATTTGGTATGCACTGAGACTGGTAAGGAGATAGAGGGCCGGCAATTATACGACAGGTTAGTGGTTCCAACCAAGTATAGACCTCAGATATTAAATATAGCTCATAATACGTCATTAGGAGGTCACTTAGGAATTACAAAAACCTTGTATAGAATCACAAAAGAATTTTATTGGCCAAAATTAAAGAAAGATGTGAAGAATCATATTAGGTGTTGCCGAGAATGTCAGCAAGTTGGGAAACCTGGACATTCCATTAAACCTGCACCTCTCCAACCCATACCTGCTGATGGAGAACCTTTTGCAGATTTAATTATAGATTGTGTAGGTCCACTACCTAAGTCAAAGTCTGGAAATCAGTATTTATTTACAATTATGGATAAAGTAACCAGATATCCTGAAGCGATCCCAATGCGTAGTATCAATACTAAAGCTATTCTCAAAGCTTTAACAAAATTCATTTCTTGTTTTGGCATTCCTAAAACTATACAAAGTGATCAAGGTACTAACTTCACTGCCAAAGCATTTAGGGAAGTATTAACTAGGTTAGGGATAATTCACAACTTATCCACTGCCTATCACCCTCAGTCCCAAGGCGCCTTGGAAAGATTCCACCAAACATTAAAAACAATGATGAGAAGTTTTTGCATGCACTTTCCGACAGATTGGGATGAATCTCTACCTTTGTTGCTGTTCTCAGTACGAGAGACGGTGCAAGAGTCTACAGGGTATAGTCCGTTTGAGCTGATCTTTGGGCACAATGTACGAGGTCCTCTTCGGGTGCTCAAAGAAGGATGGATGGGAGAAGACGTAAGCTCAGCACTCTACAACCCGTCTTCAAGGTTGCAGGTGGCACGTGAGTTGGCCACGGCTAACCTAAAGACAGCTCAAAGTAAGATGAAACAGAGGTATGACAGAAGTGCACAATTCCGCTCCTTCCATCCAGGAGACAAGGTGTTGGTGCAGGAACCTATACCTGGCCACACCTTGAAAGCTAGATATACGGGACCTATGCAGATTGTAAGTAGATTATCTGATTTAAATTATGTGGTAGCTCCCATTGGTAAGACCTCAAAAACAAAAACTTACCACATTAATCAAATCAAGGCCTTTCATACACCAGATAAAGTCCCAGTAATGACTCTGTCCTCTACCTCTGAGGACGACTCTGACTCTTTGCACTCTATCTCTGAAATTAATACTAAACTTTCCAATTCTGTCCTCCTCAAGGATCCTAGCCCTTTAATGGATGGATTATCTGAAATACAAGCAACCAATTTAACTGAGCTTCTACAGTCATATCCTAATATTTTTTCGGATGTGCCGAAAAAATGTACGTTAGGTTACCATGATGTAGATGTGGGAAAATCTAAACCAATTAAACTCTCCCCCTACAGAGCTAATCCTGAAAAGCAAAGGCTACTTCAGCAGGAAGTAGACTTCTTGTTAGAACATGGTTTAGTGGAGGAGTCATCTAGTCCATGGGCTTCACCGTGCATCCTAGTAAAGAAGGCTGATGGAGGGTTTCGTATGTGCACAGACTACCGTAAAGTGAACGAGGTCACAATTACAGATGCTTACCCTCTTCCTCGTCTGGATGACGTAATTGACTTTGTGGGTAAGGCTACTTTTGTGTCCAAATTAGATCTCCTTAAAGGTTACTATCAGGTACCTTTGACAGATAAGGCGAAGGAAATCTCTGCCTTCGTGATTCCAGGAGGTCATTATCAGTATACAGTTACCCCCTTCGGAATGAAAAATTCCCCCTCTTCATTCCAGAAACTCATCCATCAGGCTATTAAAGGACTTGAAGGCACGGCAGCATACCTAGATGATATTGTTGTGGTGTCTGATACTTGGGATCAACACCTACTTAGACTTAAAGCTCTGTTTGAGACCTTTAAGAATTCCCAATTAACAGTTAATTTGTCTAAATCTTCCTTTGGCCAGGCCACTGTCACTTTTCTAGGCCATGAAGTAGGTAGTGGTAAAGTTGCACCTAAACTTGCTAAAGTTCTTTCGATTAAAGATTATCCAGTTCCTCATGATAGGAAATCTCTTCAACGTTTCCTAGGCATGATAGGATTTTACAGAAGATTCTGTAAGAATTTCTCAGATATTGTAGCCCCTCTTACCTCTCTTACCAGTCATAAAGTTCCCTTTAATTGGACGTCAGATTGTAACACTGCTTTTAATAAAGCAAAAAGATTATTGTGCTCTGCACCCATTCTCCTGTCTCCAGACTTCTCCAAACCTTTTTCATTACAGGTTGATGCTTGTGAGTCTGGGGTTGGGGCAGTACTATTACAAATCGGGAACAAGGAGTTGCAGCCTGTAGCATACTTTTCAGCCAAGTTCCAGCCACATCAGAGAGCTTACTCTACCATTGAAAAAGAAGCCCTCGCGCTGGTACTGGCTTTGGAACATTTCGATGTTTATGTGGGCCAGACATCGCAGGTGGTCACAGTCTACAGTGATCACAACCCGTTAGTCTATCTCCAAGCCATGAAGAATCACAACACAAGGCTTATGCGTTGGACTCTCAGGCTGCAGCCCTACAATATTTTTATTAAATATATTGCCGGCAAAGAAAATGTGTTGGCAGACTCTTTGTCAAGAGTCTAGTTTAATATTTTATTTAGGTTAGGATGTATTTGTGGTAACCCCCCTTTCAAGCTCTTTTTTTTTATCCCCTGATGTGGGGGTTTTTTTTTAGTGAGGGGATACGGGCTACCGTCCGCTTGTATCTTGGACCTATGTTGGCCTATCTGACTGCTGTCCCACTCTGAGTTTAGGGTTTGGCTTTTGGTCACTAGGAAAGCTGAGCTCTATCTAAGAGTTGGATGGTGGAGAGGATAGGCGGTCCCATTATTTTGTGCCATGGCGGCACGGTTACCACTGGGAGGTGGCAGCCTAATCCTGAGCCTTCTCGGGGGTGGGGGTGTGGCATGCAAAGAGTACGTAACCTTTATTCGGCGCATGGACACACCCTCATTTACAGGCTATCTCCCCCAACCAGCGAACCAGGTTGCTAAGAGTTGATGATGGGGCCCCATCGTTCAACTAGTGACCAGGTTCTAGCCAATAAGAAGGTGGGATTGACAATCTCAGAGGTTATGTGGATACCGCTCTCCTGTCTGCCCTTGTTATTCCCACTCTAGAGCTGGTTGAAGCACGGTCTGCTATCTTGTGGCTTCTATTTCTGCCTTGCTTACCGTGGAGTGCACTATATTTATCACTGTACATAGTGTACATATTGCTGTTATAATTGGTGAAGGATAATATAAGTCTAAACTTTTTCTGCTGTGTTTATTTGCTCCCATTACACCTGGGATAACAGGCCCTTTGAAATCCTAGGATGTAATAATTAACATAACACATAAAATACAATTTGTCCCAGAATATTACCTAATTAAATCCTGTTTACAGAGTGCTGGTCAGCTGGTTCTCAGATGACATTACTGGCGTTGATCTCACAGCTTCAGCAGGAAGTTGGTTCCAACTTCCATGCGGCAAGAGATGTAACACTTGGACCATTCACAAGTCGGACCGAAACGTCGTCATAAACCTCTTTCCCCTATGCGAGGGCTATTTGTGTGTATACATATGGCAGGAAGTGGAATGACCCGGACTAAGTAGTTGAGGCAGGCTTCGTGCGAAGTTTTATGAAAAGGTATGATAGGCTCGCGAGGCTGGGGAGGGAGGAAATCCAGTAAGCGGAAAGAGGCAGGGCCAGGAGCTGAGACTCGACCCCTAGCAGCCACACCACCCAACAGTGTCAGCACCAGCCACACCAGCAGCAGTGTCAGCCCCAGGCACACCAATAACAGTGTCAGCACCACACACTCCACCAGCAGTGTCAGCAAGAGCCACACCACCCAGCAGTGCCAGCACCATTCACACCACCCAGCAGTGCCAGCACCATTCACACCACCCAGCAGTGTCAGCACCAGCCACACCAGCAGGAGTGTCGGCACCACCCACTAGCAGCAGTGTCAGCACCAGCCACACCACCAGCAGTGTCAGCACCAACCACACCAGCAGTGTCAGCACCAACCACACCACCAGCAGTGTCAGCACCAGCCACACCACCAGCAGTGTCAGCACCAGCCGCACCACCAGCAGTGTCAGCACCAGCCACACCACCAGCAGTGTCAGCACCAGCCACACCACCCAGCAGTGTCAGCATCAGCCACACCACCCACACCACCCAGCAGTGTCAGCAACACCCAGCAGTGTCGTGTCAGCACCAGCCATACCACCCAGAAGTGTCAGCACCAGCAACACCACCCAGCAGTGCCAGCACCACCCACATCAAGCAGTGTCAGCACCAGCCACACTACCCAGCAGTGTCAGCACCAGCAACACCCAACAGTGTCAGCACCACCCACACCACTCACCAGTGTCAGCACCACCCACACAACACAGCAATGTCATCATTATGCACACCATGCAGCAGTGTCAGGACCACCCACACCCCAACAGTGTCAGCACCAAACACTACCCACTAGTGACAACAGCACCCACACTACCCAACAGTGTCAGCATCAAGTGCACTAATCAGCAGTGTCACCACCACACACACCACCTAGCAGTGTCAGCAACACCCACACCACCTAGCAGTGTCAGCAACACCCACACCACCTAGCAGTGTCAGCACCACCGACACCATCTAGCAGTGACAGCACCACCCAGCAATGTCAGCACCAGCCACACAACTCAGCAATGTCAGCACCACCCACACAACCCAGTAATGTCAGCATTACCCACACCAAGCAGCAGTGTCAGCACCAAACATTACCCACCCATGACAGCAGCACCCATACTACCCAGCAGTGTCAGCACCAGGTACACCACCTAGCAGTTTCGGCACCGCCAACACCACTCAGCAGTGTCAGCACCAGCCACACCACCCAGCAGTTTCAGCATTAGCCCGGTGGTCTGGTGGCTAAAGCTCCCGCTTCACACACGGAGGGCCCGGGTTCGATTCCCGGCGGGTGGAAATTCCGACACGTTTCCTTACACCTATTGTCCTGTTCACCTAGCAGCAAATAGGTACCTGGGTGTTAGTCGACTGGTGTGGGTCGCATCCTGGGGGACAAGATTAAGGACCCCAATGGAAATAAGTTAGACAGTCCTCGATGACGCACTGACTTTCTTGGGTTATCCTGGGTGGCTAACCCTCTGGGGTTAAAAATCCGAACAAAATCTTATCTCACACCACCCAGTAATGTCAGCATTACCTACACCACTCAGCAGTGTCAGCACCAGCCACACCGCCACCCAGCAGTGTCAGTACCATCCACACAATCCAGCAGGGTCAGCACCACCCATACCACCCAGCAGTGTTAGCACCAGCCACACCACCCACATCACCCAGCAGTGTCAGCACCATCCACACCACCCAGCAGTGTCAGCACTACCATTCTTAATCACTTCCTCCAAATCTTCCACCGCTCCCACCGTCTCTTCCCGACGCCAACACCTCTGACACCAACACCTCTGACACCAACACTTCTCACACCAACACTTCTGCCACCTTTGCCACCACAGTTTCTTCCACCTCCCATTCTGCTTCTTACACCATCATATGTTCCGCAATCCGGATATTCCTGAACGTCTAACAGGAGCACGGGGCCCACCGTGAACAACAGAATCCAATATTTTTCAAAAAGTTTGTCTAGCTGATTCTTTAATTCCGGATTTTTTGTGGGAAATTATTGAGTGTCCAATAATAAAATTACCCACTGAAAGCGAGAGAGGGAAGGAAGAGGTAGCAAGAGATATGATAAGCTTCAAGGATTACTATGATCTTCAGAGAATAATGTTTGGAGGGGTCAGGGGAATGGAACAGGTATTCTGGTAGCTGGTATAGCCGGGGGATCCATGCCACTAGCATGATTTGCTAGGGAAGGGAAGGGGTTAGACTAGCAGGGCAGGGAGGTGAAGGTTAGGGTGACTGAAAGTCGAGCCAGGAGGTGTAAGATAGAGGGAACGACAGGTGAAGGTAAGAGTGTGTGAGGTGTGGTTTGCATCACTAAGAGATTTACTCGGGGTGATAGATATACTTTGCTAGGGGAACGAGAGGCACCCAGAAAGATAGAGGTATACCGCAAGGGAGAGAGAGAGAGTTACCTAGCAAGAGAGAAAGTACACTGCAAGGGATAGAGAGGTACCTAGCATGAGAGGTACACTGCAAGGGAGAAAGAGGTACCCAGCAAGATAGAGAGGTGTTTAGCTAAGGAAAGCCAGAGAGAAAGAGAAGGAGAAAGAGAGAGAGATGTATCTACCTAGGGAAAGGAAGGTGCTAGACTAGGAACAGAGAAATACCAGACTAGAGAGAGAGTCTTAAATTTCATCTTGGGATGCTGGAGCCTCCAGCATGAGTAGCTTGTGTGTATACACAATGCGAGTCTCGGCACACCTTAGAGATCTGGAACAGGCCTGTTCCAGCCCCTCCCACTCAACATGCAGCACACAGCACACTGCTGTAGCCCGGTGCCTCGTATCACGGCTTCAAAAATACCAAGTAGCGTGTGACTGGTAAACCAAGGACACGTATTACTGGAGAAACTTTTATCTGGACAACGTTTCGCTCTCAGGGGAACTTTTCTCAAGTCGTAAGTTTATAAAACTCAACTTATATTGCAGACCAAGTCTTTATTTAAGTTTTTCTTCTGTCGTTTCTGTCGGTTGTATTTTTCCTGTCAAAGGAACTTCTGACTTGTGTACCAGACTCGACTTTAGCTAAAAAAAAAAGCTGTATAGTCCTTGTGGCTTAGCGCTTCTTTTTGATTATAATAATAATAATAGCTAAAAAAAAAAGAGAAAATACATGAAATATAATTAGTGTGCAGTGTATGATATTTTTCACCAAACGGAACAACGACTCAGAGCGTCAAGAAACGTGCGGATTATAATATTCATAAATTGACGCTGTGTGATGTATAAGAAACATACGTAAAATGATGATCTTACCAGAGTGACGACTGACAAAAGATCTTCAGAAAGAGAGATGATCCTAGACAGGATCAGAAAAGGCGCTAAACCTGTAAGGATTATAGCGATGGCAAAATCTAGTGACTGGGGAGAATGTACTGGGCGGTCAGGACCAAATGCCTCAGCACTGATAACCTCAACACAGTTCCCCCAGGCTCCGCTGTGGCAAGTTGAGAGGTAGGGCCAGGAACTAAGACCCGACCCCTGCAGCTACACACAGGTAAGTACATATAGTTAGGGACGGCCTTCAAACACCAGTGTTGTGACACTGTCTTCAAAAACCAGTGTCGTGACACTGTCTTCAAACACCAGTGTCGTGACACTGTCTTCAAACACCAGTGTTGTGACACTGTCTTCAAACACCAGTGTTGTGACACTGTCTTCAAACACCAGTGTCGTGACACTGTCTTCAAACACCAGTGTCGTGACACTGTCTTCAAACACCAGTGTCGTGACACTGTCTTCAAAACACCAGTGTCGTGACACTGTCTTCAAACACCAGTGTCGTGACACTGTCTTCAAACACCAGTGTCGTGACACTGTCTTCAAACACCAGTGTCGTGACACTGTCTTCAAACACCAGTGTCGTGACACTGTCTTCAAACACCAGTGTCGTGACACTATCTTCAAACACCAGTGTTGTGACACTGTCTTCAAACACCAGTGTTGTAACACTGTCTTCAAACACCAGTGTTGTAACACTGTCTTCAAACACCAGTGTTGTGACACTATCTTCAAACACC
>NC_091370.1:3922073-4039573 GCF_038502225.1 Cherax quadricarinatus | reverse complement strand
TACCTGTAAATATAAAAGAAACACTGTCTGTTTATAAATTCAAGTCTCTTCTCAAAAATCACTTACTCACCCACAACTAAATAAATACTGAATAATTGTATCTCATAAATTGTATCTCGTAACTGTTTTCTCATTATTGTATATCATAAATGTCTAACCTGTGACCCATTCAAACTTTATTTTTTAATTACATTACCTTACAAAATACTACATTCTACTGAATGCTCAGCAACACAGTAATTGACCATATGACCTGTCTTTGTAATACTCATATGTACTAAATTGTTATCTGTTTACAATAATGTTTTTACCACTGAATATATTTTAAGTTAATTTTAAACCTGTTCATAATGCTTTGCATACAAGGGGCCCGGTGGTCTGGTGGCTAAAGCTCCCGCTTCACACACGGAGGGCCCGGGTTCGATTCCCGGCGGGTGGAAATTCCGACACGTTTCCTTACACCTATTGTCCTGTTCACCTAGCAGCAAATAGGTACCTGGGTGTTAGTCGACTGGTGTGGGTCGCATCCTGGGGGACAAGATTAAGGACCCCAATGGAAATAAGTTAGACAGTCCTCGATGACGCACTGACTTTCTTGGGTTATCCTGGGTGGCTAACCCTCCGGGGTTAAAAATCCGAACGAAATCTTATCTTATCTTCAAATTAATAAATAAATAAATAAACTATATCCATGGACTTGTCTTGAAAATTTGTAGTTCATTTTTTGACGCAAATTTTAAATAATCTTTAATTAAACCATACCACGGGTGGGGTTTGGACCCGCGATCAGAAAGTCATAAAACTTGAGACAGAAATTAGTTAAGTGATCGATGATAATTAGGAAGGTTACACGTATAACCCGCAGTTAGGAGAGTAAAACTTACGGCGATGTTTCGCTCAGATTTAGACCAGACACATGTCGAACATCTTGGTATCTTTACTTTGTAGATACTGTATATGTGGCTAATACTTCATCTTGTCAGTACTGTATACCATTCATGCACAGTTTAGACCACTTAATGGTCCTAGTTAATGGTTCTAGTTAATGGTTCTAGTTAATGGTCCTAGTTAATGGTTCTAGTTAATGGTTCTAGTTAATGGTCCTAGTTAATGGTCCTAGTTAATGGTCCTACTTAATGGTTCTAGTTAATGGTCCTAGTTAATGGTCCTAGTTAATGGTCCTAGTTAATGGTTCTAGTTAATGGTCCTAGTTAATGGTCCTAGTTAATTGTCCTAGTTAATGGTCCTAGTTAATGGTCCTAGTTAATGGTCCTAGTTAATGGTCCTAGTTAATGGTCCTACTTAATGGTCCTAGTTAACGGTCCTAGTTAATGGTCCTAGTTAATGGTCCTACTTAATGGTCCTAGTTAATGGTCCTAGTTAATGGTCCTACTTAATGGTCCTAGTTAATGGTCCTAGTTAATGGTCCTAGTTAATGGTCCTACTTAATGGTCCTACTTAATGGTCCTAGTTAATGGTCCTAGTTAATGGTACTAGTTAATGGTCCTACTTAATGGTCCTAGTTAATGGTCCTACTTAATGGTCCTACTTAATGGTCCTACTTAATGGTCCTAGTTAAGGGTCCTAGTTAATGAACCATTAACGTGGAAGTTTTACTCTCCTATTTGCGGGATATCTGTGTACTGTTACAGTCATGGTACTGTGTCAGTTAAAACTATCTGAGTTCTGAAGCCTTGGCGAGACACGGAAAAATATTAACTCCTGCAGAACCGTGTTTATATCACCCGCCAAGGAAGGTTCCTTGATGTTGGTGAGGGGCTCTTGATCTAGGGAATTGGATCTGTGCTCCAGTTCCCTGAATTAAGCCTGAGTACCTTCCATCCCTCTACAGGTGCCGGACAATCCTACAGGTTTAGCGCTTCCCCTTGATTATAATGTGTTCATATAAGTGGACAATATTGACAATAGTTTCATTAATTTACCTTTAAAATCCATTAAATATATCTTAGAGTTTGTTGGTGATTTTATTTTTTATTTACTACCTCAGACGTGTCCTGAACGCTAATGTTTATAAATTAAAAAATAATTAAAATATGATCGTGTTAGTACGAGAATATACTTCAAGGTTCACATAATGGAGAAATAGATGAATAAAAGCCACAATTTCGTAGCAGAAATCAATCACAACTGAGAATTTGGATATAAAAATGCAGACGATGTTCGTAATTGATAATAATCAAGGCCTGAGCTTGTTACCACCTGCAGCTCAAAAGACTACCATCCCCACGAGCCCCTTTGGGGCGGGGCAGATGGCAGACCAGAGGCCTAGCTTCTCCCTACGAGCCCCGTGAGGGCGGGGACTGTGGCTAGGCCTGGGGACAGTTTGTCCCAAAGATGACGGGGTACTTGTACCTCCTCCCATGGGAGACTTAAGTCTCGAGACACTCCCCAGATAGGGAGCCAAGGCCGGGTCACCACTACTTGGAAAAGACCCGGGCCGGGACAGTACCGGCGAATAAAAAAAAAAAAATTGATAATCTGATATGGGCCAGGACGGACCGAAATAAAAAAAATGCATATATATGAAAATTTAGACCATCTTCCATGCAAATTATGTCGCGGTTATCTGTTAAATGGAAAAAAAATATACAGTGTCAAAAAAAAATTGTATAATTTTTAAAGGGGTGGACTGGTAAGCCAGTAGAAGGCCTCGGTCAGATGACCAAAAGCCCCAGCGTCGGGTCATCATATGACTAAGACCAGCGTCAGGAAACACTTGTTCTGTTTTCTGATAAACTTTACCTAACCTAACCTAGTCAGGGAAAGCACGTTCTCCTTACATCTAGCCTATCCTAAGGATAGGCTAGATGTAAGCATGTCTCTTCTATCCTAAGGTAGGTGGTCAAGTAAGCAAGTCTCCTAACACCTGGGTGTTAGGAGACAGCACTGGGTCGCATCCTGGGCAACAGTACCACATTATTCCAATAAAACACTCATACTTGTTTTTTTTTTTGAGTTATTAAAACATGATTGGTATGAAACACCGTCAAGATAAATAATTATACACATGTGCAACAACTGGGTATATTTATTATGTAGACGTTTCGCCCACCAGTGGTTTATCCTTCGGGCTTATTAACCCTAAATAATCCTGCCCTTTTTTTTACTCCTGTCTGATTGCTTCCTGTTTCCCAGGTTTTAATGGTTCTCAAACAATGTAATATTATTACAATGTAGCACACGAAAACCACGAACGAAACAATGCTATACGGTCTTCCTCGTAGCACACGAAAACCACGAACGAAACAATGCTATACGGTCTTCCTCGTAGCACACGAAAACCACGAACGAAACAATGCTATACGGTCTTCATCGTAGCACACGAAAACCACGAACGAAACAATGCTATACGGTCTTCATCGTAGCACACGAAAACCACGAACGAAACAATGCTATACGGTCTTCGTCGTAGCACACGAAAAACGCAAACAAAACAAGGCAATACACACTACATCAAGGTTACCCTTCAACGTAGAGAAGCCTTGATACCGGTGAAGAGCTCTCGATCCTGGGAAATGGAACTAGTCTTCCCTTCGTTGGATCAAAGCAGACTGCCTCTTTCCACATCGATCTGTCCTCTGTAAAATAATTGTAAATCTCGGGTTAAACCACGGTAAAGTAGTGGCAAAACCCTGGTAAAACCCATTTTAAAGCCCTGATAAAACCTTGGTAAACCCTTGGTAAAAACCATAGTAAAGCCCTGGTAAAACCGTGATTAAAAACCCTGGCAAAACCCTGTTAAAAACCTTGCAAAAGCTTGGTAAAACCATGGTAAAACCCTAGTGAAAACCATGGTAAAGCCCTAATAAAATCCATGGTAAAATCCATGGTAAAACCTTGGTAAAAACCATGATAAAGCCCTGGTAAAAGCCATGATAAAGCCCTGGTAAAAATAATGATAAAGCCCTGGTAAAAACCATGATAAAGCTCTGGTAAAAACCATGATAAAGCCCTGGTAAAAACCATGAAAAAGCCCTGGTAAAAACCATGATAAAGCTCTGGTAAAAACCATGATAAAGCCCTGGTAAAAACCATGAAAAAGCCCTGGTAAAAACCATGATAAAGCCCTGGTAAAAACCATGATAAAGCCCTGGTAAAAACCATGATGAAGCCCTGGTAAAAACCATGATAAAGCCCTGGTAAAAACCATGATAAAGCCCCGGTAAAAACCATGATAAAGCTCTGGTAAAAACCATGATAAACCCCTGGTAAAAACCATGATAAAGCCCTGGTAAAAACCATGATAAAGCCCTGGTAAAAACCATGATAAAGCCCTGGTAAAAACCATGATAAAGCCCTGGTAAAAGCCATGATAAAGCCCTGGTAAAAATCATGATAAAGCCCTGGTAAAAACCATGATAAAGCCCTGGTAAAAACCATGATAAAGCCCTGTTAAAAACCATGATAAAGCCCTGGTAAAAACCATGATAAAGCCCTGGTAAAAACCATGATAAAGCCCTGGTAAAAGCCATGATAAAGCCCTGGTAAAAATCATGATAAAGCCCTGGTAAAAACCATGATAAAGCTCTGGTAAAAACCATGATAAAGCCCTGGTAAAAACCATGATAAAGCCCTGGTAAAAACCATGATAAAGCTCTGGTAAAAAACATTATAAAGCCCTGGTAAAAACCATGATAAAGCCCTGGTAAAAACCATGATAAAGCCCTGGTAAAAACCATGATAAAGCTCTGGTAAAAACCATGATAAAGCCCTGGTAAAAACCATGATAAAGCCCTGGTAAAAACCATGATAAAGCCCTGGTAAAAACCATGATAAAGCCCTGGTATAAACCATGATAAAGCTCTGGTAAAAATCATGATAAATCCCTGGTAAAAACCATGATAAAGCCTTGGTAAAAACCATGATAAAGCCCTGGTAAAACCATGATAAAGCCCTGGTAAAAACCATGATAAAGCCCTGGTAAAAACCATGATAAAGCCCTGGTAAAAACCATGATAAAGCCCTGGTAAAACCATGATAAAGCCCTGGTAAAAACCATGATAAAGCTCTGGTAAAAACCATAATAAAGCCCTGGTGAAAACCATGATAAAGCTCTGGTAAAAACCATGATAAAGCCCTAGTAAAAACCATGATAAAGCCCTGGTAAAAACCATGATAAAGCCCTGGTAAAACCATGATAAAGCCCTGGTAAAAACCATAATAAAGCCCTGGTGAAAACCATGATAAAGCCCTGGTAAAAACCATGATAAAGCCCTGGTAAAAACTATGATAAAGCCCTGGTAAAAACCATGATAAAGCCCTGGTAAAAACCATGATAAAGCCCTGGATAAAACCATGATAAAGCCCTGGTAAAAACCATGATAAAGCCCTGGTAAAAACCATGATAAAGCCCTGGTAAAAACCATGATAAAGCCCTGGTAAAAACCATGATAAAGCCCTGGTAAAAACCATGATAAAGCCCTGGTAAAAACCATGATAAAGCCCTGGTAAAAACCATGATAAAGCCCTGGTAAAAACCATGATAAAGCCCTGGTAAAAACCATGATAAAGCTCTGGTAAAAACCATGATAAAGCCCTGGTAAAAACCATGATAAAGCCCTGGTATAAACCATGATAAAGCTCTGGTAAAAACCATGATAAAGCCCTGGTAAAAACCATGATAAAGCCCTGGTAAAAACCATGATAAAGCTCTGGTAAAAACCATGATAAAGCCCTGGTAAAAACCATGATAAAGCCCTGGTAAAAACCATGATAAAGCCCTGGTAAAAACCATGATAAAGCCCTGGTAAAAACCATGATAAAGCCCTGGTAAAAACCATGATAAAGCCCTAGTAAAAACCATGATAAAGCCCTGGTAAAAACCATGATAAAGCCCTGGTAAAAACCATGATAAAGCCCTGGTATAAACCATGATAAAGCTCTGGTAAAAACCATGATAAAGCCCTGGTAAAAACCATGATAAAGCCCTGGTAAAAACCATGATAAAGCCCTGGTAAAAACCATGATAAAGCCCTGGTAAAAACCATGATAAAGCCCTGGTAAAAACCATGATAAAGCCCTGGTAAAAACCATGATAAAGCCCTGGTAAAAACCATGATAAAGCCCTAGTAAAAACCATGATAAAGCCCTGGTAAAAACCATGATAAAGCCCTGGTAAAAACCATGATAAAGCCCTGGTAAAAACCATGATAAAGCCCTGGTATAAACCATGATAAAGCCCTGGTATAAACCATGATAAAGCTCTGGTAAAAACCATGATAAAGCCCTGGTAAAAACCATGATAAAGCCCTGGTAAAAACCATGATAAAGCCCTGGTAAAAACCATGATAAAGCTCTGGTAAAAACCATGATAAAGCCCTGGTAAAAACCATGATAAAGCCCTGGTAAAAACCATGATAAAGCCCTGGTAAAAACCATGATAAAGCCCTGGTAAAAACCATGATAAAGCCCTGGTAAAAACCATGATAAAGCCCTGGTAAAAACCATGATAAAGCCCTGGTAAAAACCATGATAAAGCCCTGGTAAAAACCATGATAAAGCCCTGGTAAAAACCATGATAAAGCCCTGGTAAAAACCATGATAAAGCCTTATTAAAAGGCTATACAGTATCCTGGTAAAACTATAACAATTCAACAATGTAAAATTTTTTTTTTCTTACGGTAATGCTTCTTGGTTCATTTTTATCAAATCATTTTCATTTAAGGACTCACGAAATCGTAATAACAAAATTGCAAACAAATTCGTGATTAATTTGATATAATCACAGTTTAAGTACAAAAAACGCACGAAAATGTGACCTAATTGAAGCATGGAAGCGCAGTAGAGTTGTTTCGTGGAAGAGGAGGACTGGATGGTGGTTCTGGCTGCTGACGAAACGGACGATGAAACGACATTCCCAAAGACAACCTTTGAGAAGTCTCTCAGTGTACTTGTTCCAGTTAAGTTCTGGCACCACAATGGACACTTTTCAGCGTCTGAGTCATCGAAAAAGGATCTGCCGGTTCATGCTATTTCTGCATGCATGCCTTCAACATATTCATATATATATATATACATTATATACAGAATAACATATCATATCACCTGTCTACTGTGCTCTTAAGGGGTAAGAATATCAGTGAATATATGCTGAAAGTTTTCTTGGCTGGAGGCGGCGCACAGCCTGAACGACCCTCGTGTAATCGATAGGCTTTAAACCCCCATTAACCAACCCTCCTTCCAGTGCAGTAACTGGGTATGGAAACAGGCTTAGCAGCCAGGGTGTGGATTTACTTGGAATAGATTGAAGGTTCCACCGCGTCCCAGATCCATCCCGAATCACCAGGATCACCTGACAATGATAATTGTGACCTTGTTTGTGTTGAATCTCATGTGGGTGACCTTCTTCAGCAAGTTCACTGTGTATATATTAAATATTGTATAAGGACGTAAGGGATACTTCAAGCATATTAAATTGTAGTCAGTAGACATGATACCGTGCATGATGTATGGTGTATGTTGAGTGTTGCGTGATGCATGTTGTATGATGTATGTTGCATGATATATGATGAATACTGTATGGTGTAGAGTGTAGATTGTTGTGTGATGTATATTGTATGATGAATGATGTATAATGAAGTATATATGATGCAGATATATGGTGTAGAACACATTTTTTTTGTCTCTTATTTGGCATTATCGATCATTTTCACCACTGATTTCTCAGAATCTATCAGAACATAAATGTAACACGTATCAGTTTCCAGTTACTGTCGAGTGAGTACCTGTCACCTCAACCTTCCATACTATTAAATTGGACTACAGAATACTGACTACTTCATATTTCGGTCTGTAAAGTGACAACCTGAAAACAGTTTCGTGGGAGACAACCTAAAACTCTTTAGATTCTGTAGGCTTTCCCAGAAAGAATTATAAGGCTGTGTATAGTATACACAGATTTTTCAAAAGCCTTTGACAGGTTTGACCATGGTGTAATAGCGCACAAAATGCGTGATGAATGAATAATAGGAAAAGTTGGTAGATGGATCTATGATTTCCTAATAAATAGAACACAAAGAATAATAGTAAACAGAGTAAAGTCTGAGGCGACTACAGTGGAAAGCTGTGTTCCACAAGGCACAGTACTTTCCCCCATCCTGTTCCTCATCCTCATAACTGATATAGACAGAGATGTAAGCCACAGCACCGTGTCTACCTATGCAGATGACACCCGAATTTGCATGACAATGTCTTCCATTGCAGACACTGCAAGACTCCAGGAGGACAACACTCAAATCTTTAAATGGGTTGCAGAAAACAATATGAAGTTCAATGATGAGAAATTTCAATTAATCAGATATGGAAAAAGTGAGGAAATTAAAACTATATTGGAGTATAGAACAAATTCCAACCACACAAGAGAGCGAAAAACTAATGTAAAAGACCTGGGAGTGATAATGTCAGAAGATCTCACTTTCAAAGACCATAATATTGTATCAATCGCACCTGCTAGAAAAATGACAGGATGGATAATGAGAACCTTCAAAACTAGGGATGCCAAGCCCATGATGACACTCTTCAGGTCGCTTGTTCTATCTAGGCTGGAATATTGCTGCACACTAACAGCACCTTTCAGTGCAGGTGAAATTGCTGACATAGAAAATGTACAGAGAACCTTCACGGCGCACATAACTGCGATAACACACCTAAATTACCGGTAACGTTTGACGTTCCTCAACCTGTACTCCCTAGAACGCAGGCGGGAGAGATACATGATTATATACGCTTGGAAAATCCTAGAGGGACTAGTACCAAATTTGCACACGAAAATCACTCCCTATGAAAGTAACATTCCACTAATAAAAAGCAGGGGCGCCACGAGTACACTGAGGGACAACACAAAAAGTGTCAGGGGCCCAAGACTGTTTAACTGTCTCCGAGCATACATAAGGGGGATTACCAATATCCCTGGCTGTCTTCAGGAAGGCACTGGACAAGCACCTAAAGTCAGTACCTGACCAACCGGGCTGTGGTTCGTACGTCCGGTTGCGTGCGGCCAGCACTAACAGCCTGATTGATCAGACCCTGATCCACCATGAGGCCTAGTCTCAGACCGGGCCGCGGGGGCGTTGACCCCCAAACCCTCTCCAAGTATACTCCAGGTATACAACACCGTGAGTGGAACAATAGAAATTTTTGACGACGTATCGGTCCGATTTGAACAGAAATGTGGCTAGTTCATGGGTCAAGACGGACCGAAACGTCTTTTTCCTATGTGCTAGTTATTTGTTTAAGGCTTTCCCAGCTTTTTCCAAATGTTTTACCAGGTTTTATCAGGGAGGTTTTAACGTGGTTTTTACCAAGACTCAGTGGCGTGCAGAGGGTGGGGTCGAGGGGGTGGTGACCCCGGGCATCCAAATTGGGAGGGGGGCATCCAATTAAAGAGGGAAATAAGATAGTGATTTGGGGCATACAATCAAGTAGTCTTTGGGGCATACAATCAGGAGTTGGCCCCGGGCATCACCAGACCTCTGCACGACTCTGCCAAGATTGTTAAAATCTTCAATTCCAATACTTACTCATACGGGTTTAGCTTTTCCTTGTGGCACGATAGAGGAGTCAACACACCTGGAGGCCAGGTCACTCCTTGTTGCATGACAGACGAGGTCGGCACGGCTGGAAGCCAGGTCATTATTGGAAGAGAAAGAAAATGTCAGAGAAGCAAGTTCTCTGAGAGGTCAAGGGGAGAGAGAGAGAGAGAGAGAGAGAGAGAGAGAGAGAGAGAGAGAGAGAGAGAGAGAGAGAGAGAGAGAGAGAGAGAGAGAGAGAGAGAGAGAGATAGAGAGATAGAGAGATAGATAGAGATAGATAGAGATAGATAGGGAGAGAGAGAGAGAGAGAGAGAGAGAGAGAGAGAGAGAGAGAGAGAGAGAGAGAGAGAGAGAGAGAGAGAGAGAGAGAGAGAGAGAGAGAGACTCACACGTCACCCACTTAGCTACTCCTGTCCCAGCCCAGCAGGTGGGATTGTGCCTTATACAAGACCTCAGAGAAAGGTCAAGAGAGGCCTGAGCTTGCTACCACCTGCAGCTCATAAGACTGCCATCCCCACGAGCCCCTTTGAGTCGGGGTAGATGGCAGACCAGAGGCCTAGCTTCTCCCTACGAGCCCCGTGAGGGCGGGGAATGTGGCTAGGCCTGGGGACACTTGGTCCCAAAGATGAGGAGGTACTGTACCTCCTCCCATGGGAGACTTAAGACTCGAGACACTACCCAGATAGGGAGCCAAGGCCGGGTCACCACTACTTTTGGAAAAGACCCGGGCCAGGGAGAATACCGGCGAATAGACCTCAGACCTACATCCCTGCAGCTGCCTCAGTACCCTACCTCTCTCAAGGGCAGGCACCTTACATTCCCTACACCCACCACCTCAAGCTGACCACTTCATCATGAGGAGCCAGTCTACCAGCATCCTGTCGGCCAACATTAGAGGTTTCATTACTAATGTTGGAGAGCTCACACATAGTTTTGTGAACACTCGACGTCCTGACATGATAGCTGTTGTTGAAACATTTTTGGATGACAGGACTCCAGAAAATTTTGCAAGAATTGCTGGCTACACCTCATGGATGAGAAGAGACAGGCAAGGGCAAGGAGGAGGTGTTGCTGTGTGCTTCTCTAAAAGTGTTCATGCCCAGCACATTGATGTTGCCACCCCTACACATCTTTAAATGTTCTTCAAGCTCTGTATAAACACTAGTACCTCTGTACTAGCATGTGCAATGTACAGACCTCAGTGGCAACATGCAGACCCTATCAACTTCCTAATGGAAAATATTGACTCCCTTCTGCTACAACACAATTGTCAACATATTATAATTGTTGGTGACCTCAACCAGCACCTTATACAGAGGGACTTGGATGACCTTCTTGCAGTGTTTGACATGAGAAACTTTGTTGATTTCCCTACTCATATCTCTGGCTCCTCCCTTGACCCAGTAGTGAGTGATCTGGCAGAAGGCATAGTCACTTGTCAACCCCTCGGCTACGTTGGATCGTCTGACCACAAGGCTGTTTTTACCACACTTAAGATCCCAACTGAACGAGGTGAGGAGTCCACACGCACAACCTGGCTATGGGAAAGAGGTAATTGGCCAGCCCTTTGCTCTGAGCTCGCCACCACCGACTGGAATGCTCTTCTCCAAGGGGATGTTGACAACCAAGTGAAAGCCTTCACTGGACACATCCTTAATCTACAAGAACACATTCCTCACCGGCAATATGTGACAAAGCCTACAGATCAGCCTTGGTTTGGCTTTCGTTGTAGAGGCTGCTACTGCTAAGTACAAAGCATGGCAGAAGGTATAAGAGACATCCTACCACCTATAACAGGAACTTGCACATGCAAGCCTGTGAGGCATATGGGTGATGTTCAAAAGTGGGCCATTGCTAAAGGGGAGGTGGACACTACCAAAGAAAGTTAGCATCAGGTAGGTGAGGCTCCAAAACCTGGTGGTCCCTGGTCAAGGACAGACAAGGTTATCTGCCTGATGAACTTATTCTACCTCTAAATCGACAGGATGGGACCACCTCTACTAGTAGTCAAGAGAAGGCGGACCTCTTTGCTGAACACTTTGCTACCAAAATGCAAGTTCCTGATCCAGCAAGGGACCCTCCTTGGCTAGCTGCAAGAACTGTGTCAAAACTGCCAGTGGTGACAATAAGGCAGGAGGAGGTGCATTTCCTTCTTAAATCGCTTGACCAAGAAAAGGCTGTGGGCCCAGACAAGTTGAGCCCAAGATTGCTGAGATGTGCAGACCAGCTAGCAGCACCTCTAACTCGCATCTTTCAGCACTGCCTAGTACAGTGTAAATGGCCCTCTCTATGGAAAGAGGCAAATGTAGTCCCTGTTCACAAAAAGAAGAGCAGAGCAGAAATCAGCAACTATAGACCAGAGTCACTCCTGTCAATCACTGGTAAGATCCTTGAGACAATCTCAAGACAAATGACAGAGTTTTTTGACTACCACTCACTACTTTGTGATCGTCAATATGGCTTCAGGAAAGGTTACTCTGCTGCTGATCTGTTGTTAAACCTCTCCACTAAGTGGCACCAGTCACTGGATGAATCCAAAGTCAGCTGTGTGGTAGCACTGGACATTGGTGGCGCTTTCAACCGGGTGTGGCACCAGGGCCTCTTAGCAAAACTTCAAGCACTGGGAATTGCAGGCTCTATGCTATGTCTCATCAGTGATTACCTTCATGGTAGATCTCTAAGTGTAGTTCTCAATGGAACGGAATCAGCAAGACATCCTATTGGGGCAAGTGTTCCACAAGGAAGCGTGCTGGGTCCATTGTTATGGGATGTCTACTTCAACGACCTTCATCTCATCCCAGAATCACATGCATATGCAAACGACTGTACACTGACATTCACTTATCCAAGAGAAGAAATACCAACTGCTCTAAGCTACATCAATCACCAGCCGAGAGCTATATCAGCTTGGGGAAATAGATGGCAAGTAACATTTGCACCTGAGAAAACGCAAATGATGATCGTCTCTAGGCACCATGATGGTAATGCTGGTGCAGTAGTAAGGATGAATGGGAGGATGTTGGCACCTGGAGAAGAAGTTGATATCCTTGGGGTGAAATTTGACTCCAAACTAACCATGAAGAACCATGTTGTAAATCTTGCAAACAAGGCAGCCAGGAAGCTTACAGCACTTCGCCGTATCTCGCATCTGTGTGTGATGAATGGTTTGAAAAACCGACAAGTTGAAGATTGAGACACTTATGCAGCATATGGGAATCTTTATTTAGGAAACGTTTCGCCACACAGTGGCTTCATCAGTCCAATACAAAGAGGAAGGCGTAAGGAGAGGAGGAGAATGAGGTAATCAGTCCCTCAGCCTGGAGTCGATGTGTTCAGTCCATCAATCTTGTAGAATGTACAGCATAGGGCCGTAGACGTGGCTTATATTCTGTAGTGAGGTGACTTGAAGCAGGCGGAGGCGGGGTCATAGTGGTACCATCCACTAGTCGAAGTAGGTCTTTGTCCAAAGGTTGAACAAGCGTTGAAGAATTCTTTGTAAGAAGATCCCATGATGCTGCAGTGTCTGACAAAGAATTCTTCAACGCTTGTTCAACCTTTGGACAAAGACCTACTTCGACTAGTGGATGGTACCACTATGACCCCGCCTCCGCCTGCTTCAAGTCACCTCACTACAGAATATAAGCCACGTCTACGGCCCTATGCTGTACATTCTACAAGATTGATGGACTGAACACATCGACTCCAGGCTGAGGGACTGATTACCTCATTCTCCTCCTCTCCTTACGCCTTCCTCTTTGTATTGGACTGATGAAGCCACTGTGTGGCGAAACGTTTCCTAAATAAAGATTCCCATATGCTGCATAAGTGTCTCAATCTTCAACATCTCGCATCTGCTTGACAGTAGGGGTTGCAAGATCCTGTACGAGGCACAAGTACGCTCACTGTTATGCAGGGTTCTGCATGACATCGTATGTACATATTAGTGGGGAAGTGTGCCATAATAATATAAATATTGTAGTTGTAAGGAATAATTTTATAATTCATAATGTGCTTTTGGAGGTACTGTAAAGTACTCTAACTATAATTATAAAGAATGGAGTTAGTGATTTATTTTCCAAGGATGTTTGGGTACGCAGAGTAAGCGTGGGGGAGGTGACGTGATGTTATGATGGCGGTAGAAGCTGGCGTCGGAGATGCTGTATATTTTAAGTTAAGTTAGCAATAATACATTCATTTTGTTTATCCAATTCAAGCCATAGGCTTTCATATGGCTTACCTGTATGTTAACCCAGGCACTGACATGGTCAGGGTGCTGTGGGATGAGTGATGAAGTAAGAAATGAGGTTTGTGGTGTCATGACGGCCTGACGCTGACGAAGCCTAGTGTTATGGTGGCTGAACCTCCAGCCAGCTGTGTGTACCTTCATTTGGGCGTGTAGAATTAAGGTTTTTATGTTATGGTGATTAAATAGATATATTTTCCTAATTGGGATTTTTGCCTAACCCTCTCTTAACCAACCCCTTGAAGTAACACATACTGGTTTAGCGCTTTCTGTTTTTAACTGGGATAGCCCGGGGTGGCCGGTTTGGGCTTGAGATGTGTGTAACTTTTACCTTTGCCCTTAGACCAGGCTCAAGCCCCCAGCTATCCCACATTTTTGTGTAACATGGGGGCCTGTATATGGGAGAATTATCAAATTTTTGTGGTAATTCAAGTTTGCAACCTGGAAAGTCAATAATCATTCTTTACTGGGTTGGTCAGAGGAAGCATTCACTATAACACTCACACTAAAATAATAATTTACCTTTGTTTGTAATATTGCTAGTTTTTAGGGTGTTATTATTAACTAATACCCTGTGAATAATTTACTTTTGTGTGAATATTGCTAGTTTTTAGGGTGTTATTATTAACTAATACCCTGTGAATAATTTACTTTTGTGTGAATATTGCTAGTTTTTAGGGTGTTATTATTAACTAATACCCTGTGAATAATTTACTTTTGTGTGAATATTGCTAGTTTTTAGGGTGTTATTATTAACTAATACCCTGTGAATAATTTACTTTTCTGTAAAATATTGCTGGTTTTAGGGTGTTATTATTAATTAATGCTCTATAAATCATTTACCTTTCTGTACCATATTGTTGATTTTTAGGATGTTAATAATACTTGATGTTTTGTGTATAATTTACCCTTGCAGGTACAATCTTGCTGATTTTTGGGAGGTTATGCTCACCTAAATTTCTGGAAATAATTTACCTTTGCAGGTGCAGTAGCTCTTATTTTTTTTTTCTGCCAGGATTTTCTTTTTGTGTGCAATCCTGTTTAATTTGAGGGAGTCACATGACAACTCCTTGTGAATATCCTATTTCAGTATATGTACCTTGCTGTGTGCTTTATTATTTTATATCAGTAAGTTCTGTGGCTGGTAGTAAGATTTGGTGCTATTATTTCCCAAAATGGCTGACACTGGTGAAAATTCTGTGGGTGACATGCATTTGGAAGGTGACATTGAATCAAATCCCCATGATAGGGACCTGGATAAGGAAGTAGTAATTTTACAAATGAAATTAACCCTAGTGGCAGAAGAAAAGGAACGGTTAAGAATTGAGCGTACAAAGATCCAGGAACAGAGAGCCTTAGAGGAGCTTAGGGCTCAAGAAAGAGCAAAAGAGAGGCAGCTTGCTTCTCACCCAGACACAGACACAAGGGTAGATGTTTTTCATTTGGATAAAGCCATAAAATTCGTGCCCAAATTCCTAGAGAAAGACCCAGACCAGTTTTTTCTGTTATTTGAAAGTACGGCCAAATCCCAAGGTTGGCCGGAAAAGGAATGGGCGACATTAGCAAGAACCCAATTACTTGGTAAAGGGTTACAGGCTATTAGTTCTTTAGAAGGATCTGCCTTTTCTGATTATCATAAGCTAAAAGAGGTAGTTTTACTGGCTTATCAAATGTTGCCGGAAAGGTACAGGCAGAAATTCAGAGGACTAAAGTTTCAGTCAGGGCAGTCTTTGGTGGAATATGGTAAGGAGAAGATGTCACTTCTAAATAGGTGGTGTCGCTCAAAGGGGGTGGTAGGCAATTATGAAGGTGTAATTACCTTAATTTTGTTAGAGGATCTTTTGAGAAATGTTCCTCCTGACCTTAAGGCATATCTTGAGGAGAAGGATCTTGATGATTTTAATAATGCTTTAGAGCTGGGTGACAGATTTTTAGCTAACCAAAAATTTGGTAGCAGTTACCACACCCTACATACTAATAATGGTAAGTTTTCTCCACCCACAAATAGGAATAAGAAATTTCAGAAGTTTAAGCCACCCATTTATCAGCCTAATAACCACAAGGGTTTTAATAACCCTAATTTTCCAGTACCCACTCGAGGAGGTTTTAAGTCAGCTGTCACAGGTCCAGGACTACAAGGAACAGGTGGGACGAGCCCAGTTCCCCAGAACCAAGGGATCCAACCTAGGTCAGATGGGCAGGGGGCCTTTAAACCTTATCACTGTACATATTGCAATAAACAGGACCACCTGCAGCCATATTGTCGAAAGATGGTTAGGGACCAGGCTGCGACAGATGCTTCTCCAGTAAATACACCGATTACACATGATGTGGCTTGCATTGCAGTTTTGCCCCAAGGTATCCAAAGAAGACCAGCAGTGTTTGACCCTCGGATGAAGGTCTATTCAAGTAAGTCTACTGTGGCCTTACACCAAAATGAAGGTAGGGTCACGAGTGTTATGTCTTTGAGGGACACTTGTAGCACATACACCTTGCTTCGCAGGGGTGTATTGCCAGTGTCGGATGACACCTACACCGGATTGGACATTTTTCTTAAAGGGATAACTGGAGTCCCTGTCAGGACTCCAGTGCACAGGTTATGGATAGAGTCTGAGTACCAGTCTGGGTACCTACCTGTAGGTATTGCAGAAGATGTACCTTTTGAAGGAGTTGACCTTCTACTAGGCAACAATGTTGTGGGACTCCTCAAAAGTGAGGAATGTTTGGTTTTGCAGGACCCGGCTTTACAAGGTGGTAATGACCCAATTGGAGCAACGGTACCTGAAAATTTTTCAATGTGCTTTCAGACTAAACAGGGGAACAAGGTAGGAGCTGTGCCTCACTGTGACCCTTCTGCACACTGTGGTGATGGTTTGGGCATGGGGAGCCTGTTCATTGAGTCTGACCTGCAGGAGATTCTGAGCAGTGATGAACCGGCTCAACCGGAACTCGGTTGGAGAAGTGGTCTTGGTGCTGATGTGGGAAAAAATCCCCTGACTCTGCAGCAGCTGAGTGAGGCCCGGGAAGGTTGCGACCTCCGGAACGCTATTCATTTATCAGTTGTCGCGGAGGATGTGGTTCCCAAATTTACCAAGTGTTTATTTTGCAGAGTTGATCAAATGAGCAAGACTCTTTTTAAGAGGACCTGTGCTTACGTGGACGCGGCAGAACTATTAAAGTGTCTTTGTCAGTATTTTTTACAGATTCTGAAGGAATGGCATTTCAGTGTTAAGACGGGAGAGCTAAATAATCAGTGTTTATTAATAAATTCCTTTTCTAACAGGTTACCAGAGTCTGTACCCTTTCTGAATAATTTTGTGTGTGTGGTTTTGAGATTTCTCGTGAAACATTTTTGTCTCTTAGGCTTTGCACAAATCACCCAGACGTCATATTTTATGAAATGTCATGTAGTTTTGAGAGGCCTACTTGAGGTTAAATTTACCAATGTATATCATCCTAGGAGTCAAAGAAAAGTTCCATGGTTTTCCCAGTCTCTCAGGGCAATGCATATTTGTTTTCCCCAGTATCAGAAGGACTGGGAGGAGGGAATTCCCCTCCCTTTCATTACCGTGTGGGGAAGCACTCTGGAATCATTAAGTCATGTGCTACGTGAGGATGGTGATGTTTCCCCGGCGGTGTTTTTTCTCGGTTTCAGAAATTTCTTGGCTAAGATGAGGTCGATGGCACTAGTGCACCAGTCTGCCAGTCCGCCCAGGATGACGTGGGACTATGAGGTGGTGCTACACATTCTGGAAGCTGGAGAGATGGGATTGGCACTGGAACCGGGTCCTGGGAAGGCTATGATGGAACTGTGTGGTGACTTCAAAATGATGATGGATAAAGTCCCTGAGAAAGATAATGTAAGCAGGAAAATTGTAAGAGATTGTGGAAGATTTGGATCTTCTGAAAGACTGGTTGAAGTGTTGGCTCAGCCGTGGTGCACCTTAGTGAAAGAGTTTTGGGATGCTGAAAAATGGGGCCATGTTAAACCCCATGAGGTAGAGGTTTCCGATTTTGTGAAATGTCAGCAGGTCTGGCATGATGTAAGCTGGGGTGAAATAGGTTCCTTGAAGGAAGTGACATGTTTATTTCTAGAGACTGTATTTGTATCCAGCGAGAGTCGGTGGACGTTGTTTTTTACTGGTCTCACACTAGGTGATACCTTGAAAACGTGCACTGACTGCCGCCAGGTACAGTTAAAAAATAAGGTTTTGTCTCCTCTTTATGAACTACATGCAAATTGTGTGAATGAACAGTGGGTGCGTCATCTGCTTCCCACGACCATGTGTGCCAAGGACACACCCGTATTTGTAACTTTAATATCTCTGTCCATGTACCTTTTGTATGCCATTAACCCTCAAGATCTTTTATGTGTAATCCTGAGTTACCCTCCCCGGGTTTTGCAAAATAATACAGAGGTTGGGTCAGTCTTGTTGCAGGGTAGAGCAGGAGAAGTAATGCCACTCGGCTGCTTCTCAGCAAAAAGTAGCAGGCACCAAAGAAGTTATACCTCCATAGAAAAGGAGGCTCTTGCTTTAGTGTTGGCAGTGCAACACTTTGACGTGCACATATCTAAATCAGTTCACCCTATAACTGTGTATAGTGACCATAATCCCTTACGTTTCCTTCATTTAATGAGGAACCACAATCAGAGACTTACGAGGTGGGCCTTGTTTCTCCAACCTCTTAATCTGGTGATTCGTTATGTGAAGGGAGCGGAGAATGTGGTTGCTGATGCCTTGTCTCGTGTTTAAAGTGCACAATGTAGTGTATAGATCACTTATCTATTCTTGTTTTGCAGTGGTTTGCGGTAGACGAGTAGATGGAACTCTGGGCCACCCAAAGGAGAAGGGCAGGTTGAGCTGGAGCTGGAGGTATCAGGATTCCCTAGTGTGTGTGTATTTAGGGGGGTAGTCACATCAAAGACCATGCCTAGGTAAGGTATGCTACATTTTTTAGGTGTTGGCTGGAATGCCTCGCCTCTGTTTTATGTTGGTATAGGGACTGTTGGACCTAATGTTTTAGTGAATGTGGGGCTGGCGGTGATGCCCTCCACTGTTTGGGTCATGTCTTTTGATCCGAGGTGTTTTAGTTCTCCAGGACTCTTTTTCAATTTTTCCTTTTTGGATCACCACTGGGGTGACTCCAGGGTCCTTGGAATGACATGTAGGTTGCGGCCTGGGAGGTCCACCTTTTTGGGGTCTTCAGTGATGACTCCAGGGTTTTACGGCCGCAGTCCCACCAACAAGATTTATGTGCCTATCCACCCATTGTTTTTAGGGGCCTGATATTTTCCCCTCTCCTGTGCTCTCCTGATTCTTACAGAGGTGTGTCATGGGGAACCAGTTTTGTTTACTAAAGATTGCTGTGAGATGGGAGTGGTAATGTGATGTTGTTTTCTCAGTAGAATTTAACATGTAACATATGTTTTTCTTTTCTTTGAACTCCTGGAAAATGTCCTTACTGTTTAAAAGTTTTTTTTGGTGGCACCTACAGTTTGGTCTGCCTTGCAACATACTGAACTTTGGTGTTACTTCATTAAACGGCATTCCTCAGGGGCACTTTTGTACAAAGTTTACTTGCTTGTTTATAAGTTTGCTTGATGTAATTTAGGTAAAATGCATCAACGCCAGCGCCTGGCCAGCGCTGTGTTGTAATGGTGCCTTTTCCTAAAACAGCTGTCTAAGAGTGTGACTGTGAGCTCGTTGGACATAGAACTTGATCACTTTTATGTTCGACGAGTTTCATATGTCTGCACTCTAGTACCTCAGTTTGTAAATATTGCATATTTGTAGTACCAAAAGACCGTGATTGTATGGTGGTCATTTCCCCAGTTATCATTTTGCCAGTTGCCTCAGACCTTAATGTGGGGCTTATTTTCTTTTTTTTTTCTTTTTGCCTAGCGGTGTCCGTTGGGACCCCGCTAGCAGAGTGAGACCTATGGTCTGGGGGTGGGGGTGTTATGCAGGGTTCTGCATGACATCGTATGTACATATTAGTGGGGAAGTGTGCCATAATAATATAAATATTGTAGTTGTAAGGAATAATTTTATAATTCATAATGTGCTTTTGGAGGTACTGTAAAGTACTCTAACTATAATTATAAAGAATGGAGTTAGTGATTTATTTTCCAAGGATGTTTGGGTACGCAGAGTAAGCGTGGGGGAGGTGACGTGATGTTATGATGGCGGTAGAAGCTGGCGTCGGAGATGCTGTATATTTTAAGTTAAGTTAGCAATAATACATTCATTTTGTTTATCCAATTCAAGCCATAGGCTTTCATATGGCTTACCTGTATGTTAACCCAGGCACTGACATGGTCAGGGTGCTGTGGGATGAGTGATGAAGTAAGAAATGAGGTTTGTGGTGTCATGACGGCCTGACGCTGACGAAGCCTAGTGTTATGGTGGCTGAACCTCCAGCCAGCTGTGTGTACCTTCATTTGGGCGTGTAGAATTAAGGTTTTTATGTTATGGTGATTAAATAGATATATTTTCCTAATTGGGATTTTTGCCTAACCCTCTCTTAACCAACTCCTTGAAGTAACACATACTGGTTTAGCGCTTTCTGTTTTTAACTGGGATAGCCCGGGGTGGCCGGTTTGGGCTTGAGATGTGTGTAACTTTTACCTTTGCCCTTAGACCAGGCTCAAGCCCCCAGCTATCCCACATTTTTTGTGTAACACTCACACCTTGAGTATGCTCCACTTTCTTGGTTTGCCTGCCCCCCTCTCATCTGCGACTGCTTGACAGAGTAGACAACAGAGCAAGACGTCTCATCTCTCGCCTGGACCCATCCTGGATAGATCTGTCATTTCAGCAGAGCCTTCAACATAGGAGGGATGTGGGTGGCCTTACTGTTATGTACAAGGCCAATATTGTCAAAATACCACACTTGGATCCACTTCGAGGACAGCGTGAAACAAGCTTTTATGCCACAAGACGGGCAGAAAGCAGCAACTTCACTCTGGCTGTACCCTTCTCCAGAACATCACTCCATCTGAGATCATACATACCCAGGATGACTCGAGTATGGAACACATTCGTATAGTATAATGATGTCAACGAGATAAAGTCAGTTGATCAAATGAAAATGCTGGCCCACAGATGGCTCCAACTTCATCCTGTTCCCTACTTGTATGTCTCATAACAATAAAAATGCTTTCAAATGAGCTGATGTAGGTAACAGCTCTTAGCTTGCTAATAAAGTTAGGAATCCTTAACCTGTAAATAGCTTGTCAATAAAGCTAGGGATCCTTAACCTTGTCAAACCCTGTGTAAAAAAAAAAAGAGAGAGAAAGAGAGAGAGAGAGAGAGAGAAAGAGAGAAAGAGAAAGAGAGAGAGAAAGAGAGAAAGAGAAAGAAAGAGAGAAAGAGAAAGAAAGAGAGCAATAAAAAAATAGCAATAAAAAATAACAAAAGAGACAACAAAAGCCAAACAATAGCAACGACTACGATAATATAATCAACAGCAAAAACAACAACAGAAGCAACGCCAAACAATAACAACAAACGATACACAACAACAAACAATAACTGCCTACAACCACCACCAGCAACAACAACAACTACAGCAGCATCACTAACAGTAACAACAGTTTGAACAACAATAGCAGCAACAACAACAATAACACCATCAACAATAACTAACGACGGCAACAACAGCCAACAGAAACACCTACATCAACAGACTACAACAATAACAGCATCGACAACAACACTAGCATTAACAAGAGCATCAACATCAACAGCATCAACAATAGAATCAATAACAACAGCATCAACACCAACAGCAGCTCAATAACAACAGCAGCATCAACGATAACAGCATCAACAACAATAACATGAACAACAACAGCATCAACAATAGGATCAACAACAGCATCAACAACAATAGGATCAACAACAGCATCAACAACACTAGCATCAACAACAATAGCAACAACAACAATAGCATCAACAACAATAGCAACAACAATAGCAACAACAATAGCAAAAACAACAATAACATCAACAACAATAGCAACAACAGCAACAATAGCAACAACAATAGTAACAACAATAGCAACAACAACAATAGCAACAACAATAGCAACAACAACAATAGCAACAACAACAGCAACAATAGCAACAACAATAGCAACAACAATAGTAACAATAGCAACAACAGTAACAATAGCAACAACAGTAACAATAGCAACAACAACAATAGCAACAACAATAGCAACAACAATAGCAACAACAACAATAGCAACAACAATAGCAACAACAATAGCAACAACAACAATAGCAACAACAATAGCAACAACAACAATAGCAACAACAATAGCAACAACAATAGCAACAACAACAATAGCAACAACAACAATAGCAACAATAGCAACAACAGCAACAATAGCAACAACAACAATAGCAACAACAATAGCAACAACAGCAACAATAGCAACAACAATAGCAACAACAATAGTAACAACAATAGCAACAACAATAGCAACAACAACAATAGGAACAACAACAATAGCAACAACAATAGCAACAATAGCAACAACAATAGCAACAACAATAGCAACAACAACAATAGCAACAACAATAGCAACAACAATAGCAACAACAATAGCAACAACAATAGCAACAACAACAATAGCAACAACAACAGCAACAATAGCAACAACAACAATAGCAACAACAATAGTAACAATAGCAACAACAGTAACAATAGCAACAACAACAATAGCAACAACAATAGCAACAACAATAGCAACAACAATAGCAACAACAATAGCAACAACAATAGCAACAACAACAATAGCAACAACAATAGCAACAACAATAGCAACAACAACAATAGCAACAACAATAGCAACAACAACAATAGCAACAATAGCAACAACAACAATAGCAACAACAACAATAGCAACAACAATAGCAACAACAGCAACAATAGCAACAACAACAATAGCAACAACAATAGCAACAACAATAGCAACAACAGCAACAATAGCAACAACAATAGCAACAACAATAGTAACAATAATAGCAACAACAATAGCAACAACAACAATAGCAACAACAATAGGAACAACAACAATAGCAACAACAACAATAGCAACAATAGCAACAACAATAGCAACAACAATAGCAACAACAACAATAGCAACAACAATAGCAACAACAATAGCAACAACAATAGCAACAACAACAATAGGAACAACAATAGCAACAACAATAGCAACAACAATAGCAACAACAATAGCAACAACAATAGCAACAACAATAGCAACAACAATAGCAACAATAGCAACAACAACAATAGCAACAACAATAGTAACAACAATAGTAACAACAATAGTAACAACAATAGTAACAACAATAGTAACAACAATAGTAACAACAATAGTAACAACAATAGTAACAACAATAGTAACAACAATAGTAACAACAATAGTAACAACAATAGTAACAACAATAGTAACAACAATAGCAACAACAACAATAGCAACAACAATAGCAACAACAATAGCAACAACAATAGTAACAACAATAGCAACAACAATAGCAACAACAATAGCAACAACAATAGCAGCAACAACAATAGCAACAACAATAGCAACAACAATAGCAACAACAATAGCAACAACAACAATAGCAACAATAGCAACAACAATAGCAACAACAACAATAGCAACAACAATAGCAACAACAACAATAGCAACAACAATAGCAACAACAATAGCAACAACAACAATAGCAACAACAATAGCAACAACAATAGCAACAACAATAGCAACAACAATAGCAACAACAACAATAGCAACAACAACAATAGCAACAACAATAGCAACAATAGCAACAACAATAGCAACAATAGTAACAACAATAGCAACAACAATAGCAACAACAATAGCAACAACAATAGCAGCAACAACAATAGCAACAACAATAGCAACAACAACAATAGCAACAATAGCAACAACAACAATAGCAACAATAGCAACAACAATAGCAACAACAATAGCAACAACAACAATAGCAACAACAACAATAGCAACAACAACAATAGCAACAACAACAATAGCAACAACAATAGCAACAACAACAATAGCAACAACAACAATAGCAACAACAATAGCAACAACAATAGCAACAACAATAGCAACAACAACAATAGCAACAACAACAATAGCAACAACAACAATAGCAACAACAATAGCAACAACAACAATAGCAACAACAACAATAGCAACAACAATAGCAACAACAATAGCAACAACAATAGCAACAACAATAGCAACAACAATAGCAACAACAACAATAGCAACAACAACAGTAACAAGTAAGGCACCACAGAAGAGTCTCGGAATATTCAGAAACCATCGCTAAAACATGACCTGAATCTTAAGTGAAACACCTGTGAGTTTACTCATCTACCTGTATTCACCTATTTGCATTCACCCATTTGCATTCACCCATTTGCATTCACCCATTTGCATTCACCCATTTGCATTCACCTATTTGCATTCACCTATTTGAACTCACCTATTTGAACTCACCTATTTGAACTCACCTATTTGAACTCACCTATTTGAACTCACCTATTTGAACTCACCTATTTGAACTCACCTATTTGAACTCACCTATTTGAACTCACCTATTTGAACTCACCTATTTGTACTCACCTATTTATATTCACCTATTTGTACTCACCTGTTTGTTTTTTCCAGGATGGAGTCATTTACTCCATGCTAGCCTCGTGACTCCTGTCGTACCTATTTTTGAAGCTATGTAAGGTGGTTTGCCACCACTACTACTCCATTCAGGTCACTCCACTTCCTGAACACCATCAGGCCGAAGAAATATTTCCTGACATCCCTATGGCTCGGTTGTGTCTTTTACCTTCAATTGTGATCTCGTGTACTCGTTCTCGACCTCTCGAACAGTCTATCCGTGTCTATCCTCTCATGTCCTTTGAGTATTTTGTACTTCGTTATCACGTCTCCCCAGTTTATTGTGTTCTCTTGTCGTCAGACTCAGTTTGTTTAGTGTCTCTTCATAGCTCATTTGCCTTGGATCTGGAACTAGTCTTGTTGCATATCCCTGGTTTTATCATGATTTATCAAGTGCGGCTTCCATACTGTTGCTGCATACTAGAAGATGGGCCTAAAATATTTTGTATATAAAGTCGTCAACGACACTTAATTGAGATTTCTGAAGGCATCTTTTAAGATTTACCAAAGGAGTATTGGCTGCAGGTCATTAGTCAATATTTGAAGGTATTTAGGGTATTCTGAGGTTGTTAAATTCGAAAATATCAGATTTTTCAATTTGGCTCTAGTTTGTGAGATATTGCATACCAACCCTCAATTAACAGGGAACTTGGCCATAACGCGTGTACATTTATGTGTATTTATATATACACAGTTTTAATAAAGATTAAAATTTTATTTTTAAATTATCTAATATTTAAGGAAACGAATTGCATCAACAACGATCACCTGACAATATTGTAACTTTTGTGTTATGTTTTCCAGATAAACGTGAGTTCTTCACGAATAACCTGCTTAAACAATCCCAATGCATTTTGTTATATTTGTGGCAAATAATCTTTGCAAAAGCCAAGAAAAAAAATCACAGCTTTTGTAAAAAAAATTATTTTGTTTAATTTGGAGTGGCGCTTGGAGGACAAGATTGTCAGGTTCTGGGCTCCCCATATGGTTTGGAAAATCTGCGTAGAATGCTTACGACAGTGGAAAAATAGGCTTGTGTTTATGGTGTGGAGCCGAACAAACACCACGACGATTATTTGTGTATGGTGAATGTGAAAGGTTTCAGCCGATACAAGAAAGTGGGAATATCCTGATTTGGAACCAGTAAGGATCACTGTGCCACACAGTGAAGATGTTCCCATACCAGTGTTTACAACACTGTCTGACCTTCCATTGTCAGATGTTGAAGGAACTCAGTCAGGGTTTAGGAGGTAACACAGGTGATAGCAGTGGAAGTGAATATAAAGGAAGCATTTCAACACACTAGAGTTCTTTGTAGATGAATGGTTCAGAGAACCGACATGTTGATAAATTAGACACATGTGCAACTCTTGGGTATCTTTATTGAGGAAACGTTTCGCCACACAGTGGCTTCATCAGCCCATACAAAGGAGAATCTTGAAGAACAGGAGGAGAATGAGGTAATCAGTCCCTCATCAGACCACATCGACTCAAGGTTGAGGGACTGATTACCTCATTCTCCTCCTGTTCTTCAAGATTCTCCTTTGTATGGACTGATGAAGCCACTGTGCGGCGAAACGTTTCCTCAATAAAGATACCCAAGAGTTGCACATGTGTCTAATTTATCAACACTAGAGTTCTCCCAAGATCTCAGTGATCTGATATGTTACTTCAGTCTGTCAAAGCAATTATCTGAGCTTCCAGCATTCAGACTAAAAGAAAAGAACCGTCTACAAAAAGTAATGAAAATAACAGCTTACTTCAGCTAAGATGAAGAACTTGTGTACTGCAATAAGCTCCCGGGACTTCTTCGAATGGGACTTGAATATCGACCAGGAGATTGGCAGCTGTTTATAGACAGCTCCATTAGAAGCTTGGAATGTATCTTATTGCACAATGGTAACCAATATGCATCTCTTCCAACTGCTAACTCAACAAAACTGTGCTGATGACCGACATAGAAAGAAAATCGTACAATGTTTTTATTTGCAATAATTAGGGATTATATAGTGTCTGTGGGGGATGGGGTTTGCGGAAGGCACTTATACTTAACTCAGGGAATTGGAGCACAGATCCAGTTCCCTAGATCAAGAGCCCTTCACCAGCATCAAAGAACATCCCTTGAGGAGACTGGCTGCAGAGCTCATTCAGTTGATGCGAAGTTTGTAGCTCTTGTTCCCCGAGTCTATACACACTTTCGGGTCTTCTAACCTAGTCTCCAATTTCCATAAAAATGTATTTGATGGAGTTGATTTCAAGTAGCTATTAGTCTTGATTAATCTGGCAGCTCGTCTAGTTTAGCGGAGACCGAGCGGCCATTGTCGGCCTCTTCATCTGTAACCGTGTCTTGTTCTCATCCATTTTTATCACTGTCATAAGTTTTTCGCCACTTGCAAACAGTGACACAGCTGACTCTCTCTTATGTTATGTCATTCACATATACCAGAAACAGTACTGGTCGTAATACTGATCCTTGTGGGACCCCGCTTGTTACACTTTCCCGGTGTGATGAGTTTTCTCCGGCAATCTCTCTGATCTCCTTTTCCTAAGGAACTCTGACCCGCGCGCTCACCCATTTGTGGTTGCAGAAGTCGATTCACAGCTCCTGACCCCGCCTCTTCGCTGCTTACTATTATATCTACTCTCTAACTGCTTCATGAGCTTCCTAACATCCCTGTGGCTCATCTGTGTCTTCAACTTCCAACTGTGAACCCTTGTCGCTGTGTCCCATCTCTGGAACATCCTGTCTCTGTCCACATTGTCAGTTCCTCTCAGTATTTTGTGTGTCCCAAATCTGCACACAGAAATCACTCCCTACGAAAGTAAAAGACTGGGCAGGCGGTGCAAAATGCCGCCAATAAAAAGTAGGGGCGCCATTGGTACACTAAGAGAAAACACCATAAGTGTCCGGGGCCCAAAACTGTTCAACAGCCTCCCATCAAGCATTAGGGGAATTGCCAATAAACCCCTGGCTGCCTTCAAGAGAGAGCTGGACAGATACCTAAAGTCAGTGCCGGATCAGCCGGGCTGTGGCTCGTACGTCGGACTGCGTGCGGCCAGCAGTAACAGCCTAGTTGATCAGGCACTGATCCATCGGGAGGCCTGGTCATGGACCGGGCCGC
Source organism: Cherax quadricarinatus (assembly GCF_038502225.1). Lineage (NCBI taxonomy): Eukaryota > Metazoa > Arthropoda > Malacostraca > Decapoda > Parastacidae > Cherax > Cherax quadricarinatus. The sequence goes on along the minus strand of NC_091370.1, from coordinate 4,011,934 downwards.
GGGGGCGTTGATCCCCGGAATAACCTCCAGGTATGTCTTCCCTATCTTGCAAACCTTTGCACTTTCTCTAATTTCTTGACGTGCCTGACCAGGTGTGTGTTCCAAACCGGTCCTACATTCAACAATATGAGCCTAACGTACACGGTGTACAGAGTCTTGAATGATTCCTTACTGAGGTGTCGGAACGCTATTAGGTTTGCCAGTCGTCCGTACGCTATAGCAGTTATTTGGTTGATGTTCGCCACAGGAGATGTGCTTGTTATTATACTCACCCTATGATCCTTTTCCTTGTGTGAGGTTTGCAGTCTTTGGCCCCTAGACTGTACATTGTCTGCGATTTTCTTTGTCCTTCTCCGATTTTCATGACTTTGCACTTGGTGAGGTTAAACTCCAGGAGCCATTTACTAGACCATGCATGCAGCCTTCCAGATCCCTTTGTAGTCTTTTGTGTGTGTGTGTGTGTGTGTGTGTGTGTGTGTGTGTGTGTGTGTGTGTGTGTGTGTGTGTGTGTGTGTGTGTGTGTGTGCACAAGCGCGCGCGCCCGCGCGCTTGTGCACACAACTATTTGTACTTGCCTATTTATGATTGTAAGGGCTGAGCCTTATCTCCTGGCCATGCGTCTTAACAACTTGGTGTTTACCAAATTTGCTTTCTCCCAGCCTCCTGGGCCCAGTCGTACTTATACTTAAAACTGTGTATGGAACCTGTCTCCACTTCTGCTTGAAGGCCATTTCAATCTCAGACCATAAAGCCGAAAATAAGAGATAGATAGATAGATAGAGAGAGAGAGAGAGAGAGAGAGAGAGAGAGAGAGAGAGAGAGAGAGAGAGAGAGAGAGAGAGAGAGAGAGAGACAGACAGACAGACAGACAGACATAACAAGGAAGACTAGTTTTCCTAACAATATATACAGTTGGGGAACCTAAGCAGGAACAAAGAAGAATGAAGAACATCCAAGACTAGTGAAGAACATCCTGAAGAAGAATATGTCTTCATCGTCCATCTGTGCCTCCGGAAAACCCGATAAAGTCCTATGAATATTTTGTATGCCCTTATAATGTCTCCTCTTGTTCTTTTATCCCCTGGTCAAGCAGTTCTTAACCTTTCAGGCACTGATGCCCTGTGACCGGATTGTCCCGATTTGAAAGTCCTGTCCTGAAGTCCCGGTCAGTTTCTCATTTTGTCCCGGACAGACACATCGCAACAATAGAAAGGACACAGAGAAATATTGACAATATAAGGTCGCAAGAGAGAGGCAGAATGACTGACTCTATAGTAAACTGGCTAATGTACTGCAAAATGAACAACGATTTAAGTTGCAGCGACTTTTATAAAAAAATAAATAACAAACCCTTACTAAGGAGGGTTCATTATAGAGAAAAATATATTAGCTTTACAACCGGTTATAATCGTAAGCATAATTTTTAAGAGGGGTGGCTAGCTGGTCCAGTGGCTAACGCGACGGTTTGGAGTTTTGAGACTCTGACCGCGGGTTCAAGTCCCGCCCGTGGTATGGTTTGCAATCATGTCATTACGATTTCGTGAGTCAGGGGTGGGATGGTAAGCCAGCTGAAGGCCTCGGTCAGATGACCAAAAGCTCCAGCTGTGGGTTATCATATGACTAAGACCCGAGTCAGAAAACATTTGTCCCGTTTCCTGACAAACATTATACCTATATAGCGAGAAATACGAATGGTTCTGTTGTTAGGTAAGACACATATGCAACAGTTAGGTATCTTTATTTCGAAACGTTTCGCCTACACAGTAGGCTTCTTCAGTCGAGTACAGAAAAGTTGATAGAAGCAGAAGATACTTGAAGACGATGTAATCAGTCCATCACCCTTAAAGTTTTGAGGTGGTCAGTCCTTCATTCTGGAGAAGAGCATTGTTCCATGGAATGAAACAATGGTTCTCCAGAGAGTTTTGTTCGTGATCATTCTGAGAAAATCGTACATTTAGCTCTTATTTGTTTGCCTTAAAGAAAAAATATCTATTTTAAAGTATTTTTTGTTTTTTCAAAGAAATTATAGTAGGCCTACTTTTGAGCCTACCTAGAAATCAGTAATCACCATCTCCTTGTTAAATAACAAATATAAAAAAATGGAAATCGTGAAACCCTAAGTAAATTATACTTTATACTCAAAATTTGAACAATATATTTTGATCCATTGGCTAGTGAAAATATAGCAGTCACTCAGAAGTCGTTTGTTATTAAGCCTTATGACTTTGCGCCACCAGCCCTACATTTAGATTTAGACACAACTAACATTTAGAGGATTAAATCCCAGGAGTGAGCCTGGGTTATTCGGTTGGGAGCCTAAGGCGATACCACTGGGCTACAAACCCGTTATTAAGATCCGGTTATAATGTGGTGCCCATAATTGTTCTCAGCGCCCTTTCCCTACGTAGCGAGGTCAACCGCGCCGGAATATACGTGACTCCACTGCAGGTGATAACCACTGAATACTAACTAGAGAATACTGACCAGAGAAGTTGCATGTGCAGTTAACTGCATACAGAGTTATGACTCAGATTGGTCATCCAGTCTGAGTCATAACTAGTTTTGCTGACAGACCAATGTAGACGCTAAGATGGAAATCATTTTCAGTCGACACAGACAGCAGCCGACGCTTCTAGCGGTACCACTGAACGGATCAGCTGACAAATACTCCTGCACTTAGATATTGATCCAGATATTGTTCTGTACATGGGATCATTACTCAAACTTTTACAATAGTATATTACTGCGGAATGTTTGTGTTATTTATTTTGCAACAACTGACGCCACTAAAACACCGACTCGTAGCACAGTGCTAGAAAGTTCGTGTCAAAATCGAAAGACCCGGGTGCAGTCATGGGCAAGTTGAAGAAACACTTTTGCAACACTTGATCTTTATTGTGTTAAGTTTTCGCCAACAAGTGGTTTCTTCAGTCTGGTACAGAAATGAATGGTGGAAGATGAGGAATTTGAGTTAATTAGTCCCTCAGCCTCAAGACTGATCAAGATTGTTGGATTGAACACATCGACTCTAGGCAGAGGGACTGATTACCTCAAACTCATTTTCCACCATTCATCTCTGTACCGGACTGAGGAAGCCACTTGCTGGTGAAAAGTTTCCACAAAAATCACCAAATGTTGCAAAAGCCTATTGTTTTCGTTAACTGATTTGTTTGAGTTACAATCTGGAGGTGACTTCCGTCATGATCCTTAGGTAAGTGATCCTAAATAACTTGGATCATCCTGACTAGTCAGTTGCACCCTTTATAATACATAAGAACATAAGAACATAAGAAAGGAGGAACACTGCAGGAGGCCTGTTGGCCCATACTAGGCAGGTCCTTTACAATTCATCCCACTAATAAAACATTTGCCCAACCCAATTTTCTATGCTACCCAAGAAATAAGCTCTGATGTGCAAATCCCATATGCACCCCATACCCATAGGATGGGTATCGGGTGCATAATGAAGATATTAAACTGTGGCCTCTGAGCAACTACTAGAGTACTCACTGTTCAGCCTATGAGCAGTAGCGCAAAACAAACAGGATTACCAAAATATCAGTATAATGCCCCACTGAGGCTACCTACATCTTCCCAAATGGAAATATAAACACAAATGCAGTATAATGTGATCCTTTATTGACAACGTTTCACCCACACAGTGGGCTTTTTCAAGTCACACACAGATCTACCTGGGGTTGGAAGGTACGAGAGTATTTATAGTCATGTTCAGAATGTTGAGGTCAGGTGGAGAATGCTGCATCTGATGATCTACCGGGTGGGGTTATAGAGTCTTGGGTAGCTTGGCAGGGGTATTGGACAAGTTGTGAGTAGACCTTCTGCAGTGTTCTATGTGGAAATGGTATGGTGATACCGACAAGATGTGGAAAAAGACACTTATGTACAGTTCAGGACATTTATTAAAGGAAACGTTTCGCCACGAGTGGCTTCTTCAGTCCTAATACAGAGAAAACTAAGAAAACACACAAATATATAGTGGTGGGAGTCAGGTGAGGTGAAGCGTGGGTAGAGGTGGTAATAGTAGTAGTAGTAGTAGTAATGGAACTAAGGAGGTGAGGTTAGAGAGGGACCTGCTGGCATCAAGTAACACCAGTTCCCAGGATGGGTAATATCCTCTTGCTTAGTAATTTTGAAACTAATGTTTCAAAAATGTTTGATAGAAAACTGGCTAAAATATCTACCAGCTCTTCAACTACTATTAGGAACCTGATACAAAAACCCAAGCATGATTCTGGCACAAGTGCAGGAATCTACACTATACCATGTGGGGGGTGTGACAAAGTATATGTAGGGGAAACAGCCAGAACTCTGGACATTAGGATAGCAGAACACAAAAATGATTGCAGAAATGATGACCGCAAAAACGCATGTGTTCAACAGAGACGATGTTGGACACCTCATGAAATTCAATGAAGCTAAACTAGTTATTAAAGAAGACGACTTAAGACGGAGAAAATGCATTGAAGCTGCACTAATTTCTGTCAGTAACACTATAAAGCAAAAATCCGGTAGTTACAGTATTTCAAAATTACTAAGCAAGAGGATATTACCCATCCTGGGAACTGGTGTTACTTGATGCCAGCAGGTCCCTCTCTAACCTCACCTCCTTAGTTCCATTACTACTACTACTACTACTATTACCACCTCTACCCACGCTTCACCTCACCTGACTCCCACCACTATATATTTGTGTGTTTTCTTAGTTTTCTCTGTATTAGGACTGAAGAAGCCACTCGTGGCGAAACGTTTCCTTTAATAAATGTCCTGAACTGTACATAAGTGTCTTTTTCCACAGTGTTCTATGTTCTTATGTGGGATAGCGATGAAGAAGTTTCTTGGCGAGTGGTTCAGCTATGTTATAGAAGCCATTGTTCTGGTTGAAATTGTTGGTTATAGAGATAAGCGATGATTCCAGGATTCTTTTGTATTGAGTGTTGTCTTCTGTGGCTATAAGTCTTGAGTTTCTGTAGTTAATTAAATGGTTGTGTGAATTGCGATGTTGTACACATGCATTCCTTGTATCGTCAGTCCTGCTTGCATATTGGTGTTCTGAAATGCGTGTTTGGAGGTCTCTTGATGTTTCGCCCACATATGATTTGTTGCAGAGGATGGAGCAGAGGATGGATGCTTGTCCTGTCTACTACTGGTGATGTCCTTGATGGTCGTGGTTGTGGAGGTAGATACTTGGAATGATGTTTTGGCAAAGATGTTGGAAACATGTTTGGCAATGGAGTTGTTGGGGAGGACTATGTATCTCTTCTCGGCAGTGTCTTCTCTGGGTGTGTTGAAGATGTTTAATGCCCGCAGCTCCCCAGTCATACCTCGACGTTACATCAATGCACTCAAAGGTTTAGCAGAAGACACGACCATTAGGGTCACCACCGCTGATAAAGGAGGTGGTGTTGTTATCATGAACACTGACGATTACAGGAACAAAATGCTCAATCTACTTAATGACCCAGATACCTACAAACCTCTCATAACTAACCAAGTGGACAACCTTACTAAAACTTTTCTTCAAAGGACTCGCCGCATTCTGAGGGGCTCAGAACAAGGGAAGAAACTTCTGCACACCATCCCAAGCAACCCCAGACCTGCCAGAATGTACGGCTTGCCAAAGACTCACAAGCCTGGTATCCCACTGAGGCCCATATCCTCGGGAATAGGCAATGCTCCCCACCAGCTCTCAGGAATTCTCGCCAAACACCTCTCTAAACTCTTGGGCACTATCAGTCCAGCACATCTCAAACACTCGGGTGATCTTCTCAATCGCATTCGCAACATCAACATCAGGAACAAGAAACTTTCCAGCCTTGACGTGACTTCCCTATTCACCAAAGTACCTACTACACAAGCCATCGATCTCTTGCGCAGGAAAATTGACGATTCACTTGATCTTCCCATTCCAGCCAGCGATTTCATCGACCTTGTTGAACTATGTGTTGGCTTTACGTGTTTCTCCTTCGAAAATCACCTCTTTCAGCAGACTTTTGGACTACCCATGGGTTCGCCACTCAGTGCAGTCCTGGCGAACTTATACATGGAACATCTAGAAGCCGAACGTTTCTCCACCATTATTCCTTCGTCTGTCACCTGGCTCCGTTATGTTGACGACATTCTCCTCATAACTCCTAAACGCTTCAACGTTCAACCTCTCCAAGACAAGCTCAACCAGGTCGAGCCTTCAATCCAGTTCACACTTGAAGAAGAAGTCGACAACACTCTTCCTTTCCTTGATGTTCTGCTCTGCAAAGCTGACCACGAACTTCGTTTTAAAGTCTATCGAAAACCCACCAACCAAAACGATCTTCTCCACTTCTACTCTCACCACGACACCAAAACCAAACGTGGTGTGATTATAGGCTTCTTCCTACGTGCACTCAGAATCTGCAGCAATGAGTTCCTTGAGGAAGAATGCACTATAATTGAACAAGTATTTTCTAAACTCCACTATCCTCGTCACTTTATCAGAGACTGCAGACGGCGGGCATTAAACATCTTCAACACACCCAGAGAAGACACTGCCGAGAAGAGATACATAGTCCTCCCCAACAACTCCATTGCCAAACATGTTTCCAACATCTTTGCCAAAACATCATTCCAAGTATCTACCTCCACAACCACGACCATCAAGGACATCACCAATAGTAGACAGGACAAGCCTCCATCCTCTGCAGGGGTATACATAATCCCTTGTAATGACTAACAAATTATATGTGGGCGAAACATCAAGAGACCTCCAAACACGCATTTCAGAACACCAATATGCAAGCAGGACTGACGATACAAGGAATGCCTGTGTACAACATCGCAATTCACACAACCATTTAATTAACTACAGAAACTCAAGACTTATAGCCACAGAAGACAACACTCAATACAGAAGAATCCTGGAATCATCGCTTATCTCTATAACCAACAATTTCAACCAGTTGTGATGAATGGTTTGAAAAACCGACAAGTTGAAGATTGAGACACTTATGCAGCATATGGGAATCTTTATTCAGGAAACGTTTCGCCACACAGTGGCTTCATCAGTCCAATACAAAGAGGAAGGCGTAAGGAGAGGAGGAGTATGAGGTAATCAGTCCCTCAGCCTGGAGTCGATGTGTTCAGTCCATCAATCTTGTAGAATGTACAGCATAGGGCCGTAGACGTGGCTTATATACTGTAGTGAGGTGACTTGAAGCAGACGGAGGCGGGATCGTAGTGGTATCATCCACTAGTCGAAGTAGGTCTTTGTCCAAAGGTTGAACAAGCGTTGAAGAATTCTTTGTAAGAAGATCCCATGATGCTGCAGTGTCTGACAGTTGTGATGAATGGTTTGAAAAACCGACAAGTTGAAGATTGAGACACTTATGCAGCATATGGGAATCTTTATTCAGGAAACGTTTCGCCACACAGTGGCTTCATCAGTCCAATACAAAGAGGAAGGCGTAAGGAGAGGAGGAGTATGAGGTAATCAGTCCCTCAGCCTGGAGTCGATGTGTTCAGTCCATCAATCTTGTAGAATGTACAGCATAGGGCCGTAGACGTGGCTTATATACTGTAGTGAGGTGACTTGAAGCAGACGGAGGCGGGATCGTAGTGGTATCATCCACTAGTCGAAGTAGGTCTTTGTCCAAAGGTTGAACAAGCGTTGAAGAATTCTTTGTAAGAAGATCCCATGATGCTGCAGTGTCTGACAGTTGTGATGAATGGTTTGAAAAACCGACAAGTTGAAGATTGAGCCACGTCTACGGCCCTATGCTGTACATTCTACAAGATTGATGGACTGAACACATCGACTCCAGGCTGAGGGACTGATTACCTCATACTCCTCCTCTCCTTACGCCTTCCTCTTTGTATTGGACTGATGAAGCCACTGTGTGGCGAAACGTTTCCTGAATAAAGATTCCCATATGCTGCATAAGTGTCTCAATCTTCAACTTGTCGGTTTTTCAAACCATTCATCACAACTGTCAGACACTGCAGCATCATGGGATCTTCTTACAAAGAATTCTTCAACGCTTGTTCAACCTTTGGACAAAGACCTACTTCGACTAGTGGATGATACCACTACGATCCCGCCTCCGTCTGCTTCAAGTCACCTCACTACAGTATATAAGCCACGTCTACGGCCCTATGCTGTACATTCTACAAGATTGATGGACTGAACACATCGACTCCAGGCTGAGGGACTGATTACCTCATACTCCTCCTCTCCTTACGCCTTCCTCTTTGTATTGGACTGATGAAGCCACTGTGTGGCGAAACGTTTCCTGAATAAAGATTCCCATATGCTGCATAAGTGTCTCAATCTTCAATTTCAACCAGAACAATGGCTTCTATAACATAGCTGAACCACTCGCCAAGAAACTTCTTCATCGCTATCCCACATAAGAACATAGAACACTGCAGAAGGTCTACTCACAACTTGTCCAATACCCCTGCCAAGCTACCCAAGACTCTATAACCCCACCCGGTAGATCATCAGATGCAGCATTCTCCACCTGACCTCAACATTCTGAACATGACTATAAATACTCTCGTACCTTCCAACCCCAGGTAGATCCGTGTGTGGCTTGAAAAAGCCCACTGTGTGGGTGAAACGTTGTCAATAAAGGATCACATTATACTGCATTTGTGTTTATATTTCCATTGTGTCGGTATTTTATACCATGTATTTCCATCTTCCCAAATATTAGACACTTCATTTATTACAGCTGCTACACTTAGTAAATCAACTCAGTACAATATGGAGAAGCATGACTCACGGGCTGGAGTTTTGAGACACTCTGACCGCGGGTTCAATCCCGGCCGGGATATGTTTTTTATGGAGAAGCAATCTCAAGTAAAAAATCAAGGTACTTTATTACTACTAAAAAAAGACAGACGTTGGTCCCTATTGGGTTACAGTCTTATCAAATAACAGTTAATTTATTTAGCCTCTGTAGAATATTGATAGGATCTCTTAAGATTTCCTATATCGAATCACAACACTGAAGTAATTTACCATTTCCTCTTTGATTTTCCTGGACGTGTCTCTAAATTTTGGTATGTTTTAGACACTAAATGGCCCCTGCCTGTGACTACACGTACTTTTTTTTTTTAAGTCAGTGACATCACCATACGTATAGCGTTAAACGAACAGAGATCACCTTCAGGACACAGGTGCTTACTGTTCTCTTTTACCAGAGGGAGTACTCCCAGTCTCTGATAACACTTTATTAAACTTATCGTTTCTTTTAGAGGCTAATGGAAGCGCTGAGTTTTAATTTCCCCTACGCAGAATTTATGTCAGGAGCACGATACGAATAACCTGCACATAGGAAAGAGAGGCTTACGACAATGTTTCGGTCTGATTTGGACCATTTACAAAGTGTGACTTTGTAAATGGTTCCAATCACGGTATTGTGTCTTTTTGTTCTGCCTGAGAAAGGAGCTACCGTTACTTTGTAATGATGACTTGTGTTCCAGATTGTCTCCCGATCCTACTGTGACTACGGAAAGCTCTGCCCCTTCTCCAATTCTGACCGTAACTCGGGCAATGACTAAGGGAAAGTCTGGTAAGAATGCCGACCTTACCTTGGAAGACTCCAACCTTGGGTTAAACGCGTTGTTTTGTGATGGCAACAGCCCCCTTGGTCAAGTCTTCCCACTCTTGGGTAGCAGGACTGCGTGATGTTCCCGACTATATGCAACAAAGAGACCCATACTCTTGCTTCTGCTTTCAAGTCGGCAGGTTCTCAAGCCGACACTCTGTCCCTTCTAAATATACTATTAAAAATTCACTGTTAATATCCAAACCTACTGGTAAGGGGAATGACCACAACTGAAAGATAGTTCTACTCTCAGATTTTGAGAGTTGCCCATAACTCATCAATGGGAGCAAGCTTGGGAGCCACGAAAACTCTGTACCGCATCTCTAAACATTTTGACTGGCCATACCAACTGACGGATAATCTTGTGCAGACTCCTGCCTTCTCTGGTCGAAACCACTCGTTGGCTCGGTTATCACATAATTATACTGCTAATTTCTTAACCTTGTAAATACTACAAATAAGAAGTGAAGGAATACATGGGTAAAGAAATCTACACATGTTGTGTTTACTTTGCCCTTGTGTTACCCGGTTGATCGCTATATATTGCTGACTTTGTTAACGGCCAGGTGCTACATACTTGCCTGTACTCGTCATACTTGGCTAGGTTAAGTTAGGTTAGGTAAGCTTATATTAATTTATATTTACATACAATAACCCAACAATAATGAAATTAAAAAACAGAATGGGTGGCTTAGGTCCGATAGCACAGGACATTGGAAAATTTCTAATGTGTGTTTTCCAACGATTGCTGTATTTCTGACAGGTGAAGAATTAGACACAGTTAAAACATCTGGGTATCTTTATTTGGTAGACGTTTCGTCATCCAGTGGCTATTTAAATACCAAACTGAGCCGCAAACGGAAGACACTAGAAGAGGTGTTGAACACCGAGGTCATGATGAATCTGATTCATCAAGGATATGGTGTTCATCACCTGCTTCTAAGCTGAGTGACTGGTCACCTCACCTACTGTCTTCTGTATATAATGCTACGAGGCTGAGATTTTTTTTTATTTTGCCATCGAAGCGGCTGGTTAGTGCACCCCATATCCATTCTATGGAGGGTAATACAGGAGCATATAGATACATAGAAGTCCCAGTAACTAGGCCCCAAAATAGAGGCTGAGAGAATGATTACCTCTTAGTATAATGTCCCTGTTTTGTATTAATAAAGTAATTTGATGGCGAAAAGTTGGCGAAATAAAGGTACTCAAATGTTTAGAATGTGTTTAGATCATTATATTGTCAGTACTAAATACCATGGGAATATTCCTGACAGCCATGCTTGCCACACGCACCAGAACGGAGATGAATCCTTGTAGAGATTATGTAACTCCGATCTTGTTTGCATATTGCAGTGTGGATGTTACTGCATTGATGGATGTACAGAGAAGCATGACAAATGAACCAGGGAACGGATGGGGTTTGAACATATGGCTAGCGAGTCCTAAAATTCACACTGTATATGGTATCTATCACACTGTATATGGTATCTATCACACTGTATATAGTATCTATCGAACTGTATGTAGTATCTATCACAGTTTATATGGTACCTAACACACTGTATAGTATCTATCAAACTGTAAAAAAACCATATCGCACTGTATATAGTATATATACCACTGTATATAGTATCTATCACACTGTATATAGCATCTATACCACTGTATGTAGTATCTATCACACTGTATATAGTATCTATCCCACTGTATATAACATCTATACCACTGTATATAGCATCTATCCCACTGTATATAGCATCTATCCCACTGTATATAGCATCTATCCCACTGTATATATCTATCCCACTGTATATAGCATCTATCCCACTGTATATAGTATCTATCCCACTGTATATAATATCTATCCCACTGTATATAGCATCTATCCCACTGTATATAGCATCTATCCCACTGTATATAGCATCTATCCCACTGTATATAGCATCTATCCCACTGTATATAATATCTATCCCACTGTATATATCTATCCCACTGTATATAGCATCTATCCCACTGTATATAGCATCTATCCTACTGTATATAGCATCTATCCCACTGTATATAGTATCTATCCCACTGTATATAGCATCTATCCCACTGTACATAGCATCTATCCCACTGTATAAATCTATCCCACTGGGACAGCGGTTGCTTCATCACTCAGTGTGTGATTACATGACAAACATTTCAATAAGAAGACATTACTGTTTCCTGACGAAGAAAACACCGCCGCTGCCGACACCTACACCACTACCACCACCACCTCCACCATCACCATTCACCGCCACCATCACCACCACCACTACCATCACCAGCACCACCACTACCCTCACTACCACAATCACCACCACCGCCATCACCACCACCATCACCATCACTACCATCACCACCATCACCACCACCTCCACCATCACCACCACCACCATCATCACCACCGCCACCATCACCACCATCATCACCACCACCAACATCACCACCATCACCATCACCACCACCACCACCACCACCATCACCATCACCAACACCACCACCATCACCACCATCACCCCCATCACCACCATCATGACCATCACCACCACCATCACCACCACAACCATCACCACCATCACCACCATCACCATCACCACCACCATCACCACCACCACCATCATGACCACCATCACCACCATCACCACCACCACCATCATCCCAACCATCACCACCATCATCCCCACCATCATGACCACCATCACCACCATCACCACCACCACCATCATGACCACCATCACCACCACCATCACCACCATCAATACCACCATCACCACCATCACCACCATCATGACCACCATCACCACCACAATCACCACCATCATGACCATCACCACCACCATCACCACCACCACCACCATCATCACCACCATCACCACCATCACCATCAATACCACCATCACCATCACCACCACCATCATCACCATCATCATCACCACCATCACCATCACCACCACCATCACCACCACCATCACTATCACCACAATCACCACCATCACCACCACCCCCATCACCACCATCACCATCATCACCACCATCATCACCATCACCACCATCACCACCATCATCACCACCTTCACCATCACCACCACCACCACCATCACCACCATCACCAACACCATCACCACCATCACCACCATCACCACCATCACCATCACCACCATCACCACCACCATCACCACCATCATCACCATCACCACCATCATCACCACCACCACCACCACCACCATCATCACCATCACCACCATCACCATCACCACCACCATCACCATCACCACCATCACCACCACCATCACCACCACCATCACCACCATCATCATCACCACCATCATCACCACCATCATCACCACCACCATCATCATCACCATCATCACCACCATCACCATCAGCACCATCACCATCACCACCATCATCATCATCACCACCATCATCACCACCATCACCATCACCACCATCATCATCACCACCATCATCACCACCATCACCATCACCACCATCACCACCATCACCACCATCATCACCACCATCATCACCACCATCACCATCACCACCATCACCACCATCATCACCATCACCATCATCACCACCATCACCACCATCACCACCATCATCACCACCATCATCACCATCACCACCATCACCACCATCACCACCATCATCACCACCATCACCACCATCACCACCACCATCATCACCATCACCATCACCACCATCATCACCACCATCACCACCATCACCACCACCATCATCACCATCACCATCACCACCATCATCACCACCATCATCATCACCATCACCATCATCACCACCATCACCACCACCACCATCATCACCATCACCACCACCATGACCACCATCATCACCACCATCACCACCATCACCACCATCATCATCACCACCATCATCATCACCACCATCATCACCACCATCATCACCACCACCACCATCACCACCATCATGACCACCATCATCACCACCATCACCACCATCACCACCATCATCATCACCATCATCATCACCACCATCATCACCACCATCACCACCATCATCACCACCATCATCACCACCATCATCACCACCACCATCATCACCACCATCATCACCACCATCATCATCACCACCATCATCACCACCATCACCACCATCACCACCATCATCATCACCACCATCATCACCACCATCATCACCACCATCATCACCACCATCATCACCACCACCACCATCACCACCATCATGACCACCATCATCACCACCATCACCATCACCACCATCATCATCACCACCATCATCACCACCATCATCATCACCACCATCATCACCACCATCACCACCATCACCATCACCACCATCATCATCACCACCATCATCACCACCATCATCACCACCACCACCATCACCACCACCACCATCATCATCACCACCATCATCACCACCACCACCATCACCACCATCATCACCACCATCATCACCACCATCATCATCACCACCATCATCACCACCACCACCATCATCACCACCATCATCACCACCATCATCACCACCATCATCACCACCATCATCACCACCACCACCATCACCACCATCATCACCACCATCATCACCACCATCATCATCACCATCATCACCATCACCACCATCATCACCACCATCATCATCACCACCATCATCACCATCACCACCATCATCACCACCATCACCATCACATCTTTTTAGATCCCACTTCACAATCTCTTTTTTGTGTGTCTTTCATGTTCTTTTATTCATGCGTGCACCAGTGTTTGTGTGTGTGTGTGTGTGTGTGTGTGTGTATGTGTGTGTGTGTGTGTGTTGGTCTTACAGTTTATTCCACACCATCAGTATTCTTTCCGTGACATCACAGAATTTTATCCTAATTAATTTTACATCGTCTGCAAACAGCGTTACATCTGACTATACAGTAATGTAATTCACATTTACCAGAAGCAGTCCTGGTTGTTTTGTCGTTGCAGGACCTCAATTGTTGCCCTTTCTCATTCTGAGACACCTCATCTTGGGCAATCACTCTGTTTTCCTCACAAACTCTTTGATCCATCGTATCATATTCCTTGTTATTCCTTCCTGCTCCTCAAGTATTTATCCCTGTCCTTTAGGGGGGACCGTATTAAATGCCTTCTTACTGTCCATGAATATGCAGACAACCTATTACTCTCTGTCCTGCATCACTTCTGTTACTTTGTCTAAGAACTCCAGCAAATTTGTGAGACAGGAATTGCCATCTCTGGCAATTCATTTTTCACAAACTGGTTATTGTTCATTAAACCACTTCCCTCAAAGTGCTCCATCACTGTTCTGATTATCTGCTCCATTCCCTTACATAATATGTATGTCAGTGATACCGGTCTGTGGTTTAATGTTTCATGTATAAATTCTTGAATATTGAAACCGCTTTCACTGTCTCATAGTTCTCTGGCAATAGTCCCATATCCATACATTTGTTTGATATTTGATATTATAGTTTAAACAGCGCAAGTTTAAACAAGGCAAGACTTCTGTGCAAGATGTCAAGAACAATAGAAGACGGCAAGATACTCTCCCAACAGGAAACTCTTCTGTTTGATTTGCTGCCATAGCCCCGACGCGGGTTTTGTCCACGTGGTGACCCGGCAAAGGGGAGCTAACGCTGCGTCTCCTGATGGACAAGACCAGGATGGGACTATGGCGAATTACAGTCCAACTTGAACTTTGTTAGGTCCTATTGCCCTTGATGTATCCAGCTCATTCGATTTTTTTCACTTCTTACCCTGTTGTGTGTACTGTGTTGAGTGTCTATTGGTCTATCTTTTCTCTGTTGTTGCTCCTGTTTCTACTGACAACTTCTATCATTAGTGCAACTATTCACAGCCTTCCTTGTAGGTTCTGGTGAGCTCTCCTCCTTCCTTCTTCAACCAGTAGACTTTCTTCTGGTGTGAGTGTGAAACAGTTGCGCATCAAGCTTGTCTTTTGCTATGTCAATCTCACACTGCCACTCAGTTTCTATTCTCGTCATTGCATATTTGTTTCTCACACTTACACTAAACTCTTTTTCTTCTGTCCTTCGCTTTCCCTAGTTTTCCCATCCTCTTGTACTTTCACTTAACCATGGGCTCTATGTTTACCATTTCTTTTTCTCCTGCGTATGAAATTTTACTCAGCGTCCAGGTACTATCCGGCTAAATATTTTCATCTCGTTTATTGGCTTTCCTCCTGGTTCCCTTTCCCATTATACTATATTCATAAATTATCTTATTCTTTCAAAGTTTCTTCTCCTGAAATCTGGTTTGTTCCATCCCCGTCTACTCTTCTTCATTTAGTATTTACTCCCTCGTGGTATCCAGAATTCAGTACTGTAGTGTTGCTAGCAAACCATACCCCAGCTGGGATTGAACCCGCGGTCAGAGAGTCTCAAAACTCCAGCCCGTCGCGTTAGCCCGTCATGTTGCTAGCACCCAGAGGTCTCTTACATTATTCACATATATCATGTATTTATGGTCAATTCTACATCCCGTCTGGCTGGTTCATTGCATCTCATCCCGTCCTCTCTCTCTCTCTCTCTCTCTCTCTCTCTCTCTCTCTCTCTCTCTCTCTCTCTCTCTCTCTCTCTCTCTTTGTGTTCTTGATATGCTGACACAAACGTTTCTATCACCACCTCCATCTTTGTCGGTTCCAGTTCTGCCAATTTCTATGTGGTTGAAATCTAGATTCTTGCTGCTTCTATGTTCAGATATGACTGTTATTGTCTTCATAGTCGTTTGTGTGTGTGTGTGTGTGTGTGTGTGTGTGTGTGTGTATACTCACCTAGTTGTGGTTGCAGGGGTCGAGTCACAGCTCCTGGCCTAGTCTCTTCACTAGTCGCTCCTAGATCACTCTTCCTGCTCCATGAGCTTTATCATACCTCTTCTTAAAGCTATGTATGGATCCTGCCTCCGCTACATCACTTCCCAGACTATTCCACTTCCTGACAACTCTATAACTGAAGAAATACTTCCTAACATCCCTGTGACTCATCTGAGTCTTCAACCTCCAATTGTGACCCCTTGTTGCTGTGTCTCATCTCTGGAACATCCTGTCTCTGTCCACCTTGTCGATTCCTTTCGGTATTTTATGTGTTATCATGTCTCTCCCGTCCCTCCTGTTCTCCAGTGTAGTCAGGTCGAGTTCCCTTAACCTGTCCTCGTAGAATATGCATCTTAGCTCCTAGACTAATCTCATTGCAAACCTTAGCAATTTCTCTAGTTTCCTTACATGCTGGGCTAGGTGTGGGTTCCAAACTGGAGCTGCATACTCCAATATGGGCCTGACCTACACGGTGTACAGGGTTCGGAACGACTCCTTACTCAGATGCCGGAACGCTATTCTTAGGTTTGCTAGTCGCCCATATGCTACAGCAGTTATTTGGTGGATGTGCGCCTCAGGAGATGTTCTCGGAATAATACACACTCCAAGATCCTTCTCCTTGAATGAGGTTTGTAGTCGTTGGCCCTCTAAACTGTACTCTGTGGTCTTCTTTGCCCTTCCCCGATCTTCATGATTTTGCACTTGGTGGGACTGAACTCCTGGAGCCAGTTGCTGGACCAGGCCTGCACCCTGCCCAGATCCCTCAGTAGTCCTGCCTTGCCCTCCTCCGACTGAATTCTCCTCATTAACCTCACATTGTCTGCAAACAGGGACACTTCTGAGTCTATTCCTTCCGTCATGTTCACAGAAACAGCACCGGTCCTAGGACTGACCCCTGTGGAACCCCTCTCGTTACAGGCGCCCACTCTGACACCTCATCACGTAACATGACTCGCTGATGCTTTCCCCGTCAGGTATTTTTTGGTCCATTGGTATACCTGCCTGGTCCTCCAGCTTTTGTAATTTGTGTTAAAATGTGTCAAAAGCCTTATTACAGTCCACGAAAACGCAGTCTACCAACACTTTTCTCTCTCTCTCTTGTTTTACTGCTGTCACCTTGTCATAGAACTCCAGTAGGTTTGTGACACAGAATTTCCCCTCCCTGAAACTGTGCTGGTTGTCGTTGGTAATCTTATTCCTTTCTAGGTGGTCTACCACTCTTTTCCTGATAGTCTTCTCCATGACTTTGTATACAAGATATGCCAGTGACTCTGGTCTGTAGTTTAATGCTGCATCATGTCTGCCTCCTTTTTCAAAAATTGGGACTACATTTGCTTTCTTCCATACCTCAGGTAGTCGCCCTGTTTCAGTAGATGTGTTGATTGTTATTAGTGGTACATAGAGCACCCCTCCCCTGCTCTCAGGACCCACAGAGAGATGTTATCCGGCCCCATCACCTTTAAGATGTCTAGTTCGCTTAGCAGCCTCTTCACTTCCACCTCGGTTGTATCATATCCAGCACTTGTTGGTGTATCCTACCTCTCCATCTTTCTGGAGTCTTTTCTGTCGCCACTGTGAATACTTCTTTGAATCTCATGTCGAGCTCTTCACATACTTCAAGGTCGTTTCTTGTAAACTCCCCTCCCTTCTTCCTCAGCCTGATTACCTGGTCTTTGACTGTTATTTTCTTCCTGATGTGACTATACAACAACTTCGGGTCAGACTTAGCTTTCGCTGCTATATCATTTTCGTACAGTCGTTGGGACTCCCTCCTTACCCGTGAATATTCATTTCTTACTCTTCGGCTACTCTCCTTGTTCTCTTGAGTCCTTTGCCTTCTATACTTATTACTTTCTGTAACGCACTTAGTTTTAGCCTCTCTATACCTTTGAGTGAACCAAGGTCTCGTCCTGGCCTTCTCATTATGTCTGTTTCCCTTGGGTACAAACCTCTCCTCGCTTCCTTGCATATTGTCATTACAAATTCCATCATCTCATTTGCTGTATACCCTGCCAGTTCTCTGTCCCACTGGACCTCGTGCAGGGAATTCCTCATGCCCTTATAGTCCCCTCTCATGTAGTTTGGGATCATTCTTCCTGCCTCACTCTCTACTTGTAAATCTACTATGTATTCGAAGCTTAGAGCCACGTGATAACTAGCTCCGAGGGGCCTATCGTATGTGAAGTCCTCAATATCTGCACTGCTCAATGTGAATATTAGGTCCAGTCTTGCTGGTTCATCCTCTACCCTTTCTCTGGTAGTGACCCTAACCTGTTGGTACGCTAGGTTTTCCAGTACCACCTCCAACATCTTAGCCTTCCATGTATCTGGGCCCCGTGTGGCTCGTTTTCCCAGTCGATTGCTTTGTGATCGTGTACTCACCTAATTGTGGTTGCAGGGGTCGAGACTCAGCTCCTGGCCCCGCCTCTTTACTGATCGCTACTAGGTCCTCTTCCTCTCTGCTTCCTGAGCTTTGTCATACCTCTTCTTAAAACTATGTATGGCTCCTGCCTCCACTACTTCACTTGCTAGGCTATTCCACTTCCTGACGACTCTATGACTGCAGAAATACTTCCTTACGTCCCTGTGACTCGTCTGAGTCTTCAGCTTCCAGTTGTGACCCCTTGTTTCTGTGTCCTCTCTCTCTCTCTCTCTGGAACATCCTATCTCTGTCCACCTTGTCTATTCCCCGAAGTTTCTTGTATGTCGTTATCATGTCTCCCCTGACCCGTCTGTCCTTCAGTGTCGTCAGTCCGATTTCCCTCAACCTTTCCTCGTACGACATTCCCCTGAGCTCTGGAACTAGCCTTGTTGCAAACCTTTGTACTTTCTCTAACTTCTTGACGTGCTTGACCAGGTGTGGGTTCCAGACTGGTACTGCATACTCCAGTATGGGCCTAACATACACAGTGTACAGTGTCTTGAACGATTCCTTATTAAGGTATCGGAACGCTATTCTCAGGTTTGCCAGGCGCCCGTATGCTGCAGCAGTTATTTGGTTGATGTGTGCCTCCGGTGACGTGCTCGGTGTTATGGTCACCCCAAGGTCTTTCTCCCTGAGTGAGGTCTGTAGTCTTTGTCCACCTAGCCTATACTCTGTCTGCGGTCTTCTTTGCCCCTCCCCAATCTTCATGACTTTGCATTTGGCAGGGTTGAATTCGAGAAGCCAGTTTCTGGACCACATGTCCAGCCTGTCCAGGTCTCTTTGCAGTCCTGCCTCATCCTCATCCGATTTAATTCTTCTCATCAGCTTCACATCATCTGCCAATAGGGACACTTCAGAGTCTATTCCTTCCATCATGTCGTTCGCATATATCAAAAATAGCACTGGTCCTAGAACTGACCCCTGTGGGACCCCGCTCGTCACAGGCGTCCACTGTGATACCTCTTCACGTACCATGACTCGTTGTTGCCTCCCTGTCAGGTATTCCCTGATCCATTGCAGTGCCCTCCCTGATATATGCACCTGATCCTCCAGCTTCTGCACTAATCTCTTGTGGGGAACTGTGTCAAAGGCCTTCCTGCAGTCTAGGAAAATGCAATTAACCCAACCCTCTCTCTCGTGTCTTCTGTTACCTTGTCATAAAACTCCAGAAGGTTTGTGACACAGGATTTGCCTTCCATGAACCCATGCTGGTTTTCATTTATAATCTTGTTCCGTTCCAGGTGTTCCACCACTCTCCTCCTGATAATCTTCTCCATGACTTTGTGTGTGTGTGTGTGTGTGTTTCTACTCACCTATTTGTTTTTTCAGGGGTTGGATCTAAGCTTCTGTCGTTGCCTGTTAACTTGCTACATTTACTTTCTTCTAGCATCGTGGGCCCTCTCATACCTATTCTTAAACATACATTTGGAACCTGCCTCCACTACCTCGTCTTCAAGGTCATTCCACTTTCCTAACTACCATGACACCGAAGAAATAATTTCTAAAATTCCTGTGGCTTTTTTGTGTCTAACTTCCATCTATGCCCTCGTGTACCCGTTTCTAGCTTCTCGAACAATTTAGCACTGTCTACCTTTTGTTTTGTCATTATTCCGTTTTCCCTTCTTCTAAAATGCAGCCAGGCTCCTTTTATTTAGTTTCTCTGCATAGTTCTTTACTCTGAGCTCTGGTGAGGATTCCCTGTTGATGCTGCTTACTCTAAGATGAACCTGACATATCGTAAGAAGGGTCGTCGACTATGTTGAGATTCCGAAAGGCAAATCTTAGATACACCAAACAATCATTGGCTGCTGAAGGTATTAATCTGATGTGTACCTTTGGTGATGTGAATGGCACAATGATCACCTCAGGGATCTTCTCCTTGAGTATACTCGCCTGTTTGTGGTTCCAGTGGCAAAATCTTAGCTCTACTCCCTGCCTCCCTATTGGCCACTACTGGGTTTACTCAGGGCTGTCTGAGCCCTATCATATTCTCAAAATTAAATAAACTCATGCCTCTACTACTTTGCTGTCTAGCTCATTCTAAGACAGATCTGATATATGATGTGTATAATTTCGGAAATGCCTTCTTGTTGAAGATCCTGAAAGCCACCTTTAAATTTGCCTGTCTAGCGTTTGCCTGCAAAGGTTATTCGGCGGTGTGTTTCAGGTGAAATACTTGGGACTATGCTCACACGGTGGTTGGTCTCTCTCAGGAAGGTTTACAACCTTTGTTCCCGGAGATTGTACCAGTCGTTTTTGTCACTTAAGATTTTCATAACTTTTAATCTGTTGAAGTTAAATATTAATAGCACCTTGTCAGACCAGTTCTTCTTGGTCTGGTTCTGTTTATATTCTCCTCATTAGTCTCTCATCATCCACAAAGGAGGACACCTCCGACTCGATTTCTTCTGGATGTAATTTAAACAAGAATGATTACTGGTCCAATTATGGAACCCCACTTGTCACACACGCTCATTTTTTCTGGAAAATAGCTCGTTGTCTCCTTCCCCGTAACAGGCACGCCTATAAAATTATTAACGTAAACATGTTTTGCAATGCGCAGTTCATCCTGCACTCCCCGAGTTGCTGGCTACTTGTTCTTTATTTCTGACCAATTACAGAGATTCTACGAGTCGCTCCAGCCATTTATTTCTGACCAATTACAGAGCTTCTACGAGTCGCTCCAGCCAAGTGGCAGTGGCGTTCCATTCGCTTCCCACTGGTTGAGAGACAACGTAAAAACTTTAAGTTTGGCGGAAATCAGACCGGTTTTTCTGCTGAAGATCTAATATATTCTCAAGTATCACCACTGCACAATGTCGGTAAGTTCTTGTTTTTTATTCCTGGAGCCTAAATGAAGGTGTGAGTCAGGTTTAATGAAATAAATATGTCTGTGTGATGCATATAGTAGCTTAACCATGCAAGTAAAATTACGGCAACGTAAAAGGTCTTTAAATTTCATGGTGTTCCAGATTACCGTCAAATTGCAGGAGTGTTACAAAAAACGCGATTCTAAAAGCTTAGAGATCTCCAGTGAACACTAGAAAGGACTGCCCTTCTAGCATCCAGCCTGTTACTGGGTTTTCGTAACAATTAGTCAGTATCCTTGTCCAATTATCCATTAGAATTCAGTATGATTCAATAGTGCTTTAGGATTACAACTGGTAGGCTACTAACTAGAGAAATTAAAATTTAATAAATTTATTAAGTATCGTCTAGAGGTATATCAAATTAAATCAATATCAACAAAATAATAATAATCACTTTTCTCGTATACAGTATTATTGTGCTGAAAGCACATATCACATTTATAATTCTTAAGTACCGTCTGGTACATTAACATTTAATAAGATATTACAAATATGTACAAGTAAGTTTGTGTATGTGTGTAAGTGCTCTAAGTAGTTCACTATGTCTCACGACTCGACTAGACTTAAACAAGTGACTGACAAAGTCCTCAAATAAACTAACTTCTTGACCAACTGGCAGTCAGAACAGTCTGCTTGGACAATAAAAAGAATGCTAAGCCCAATAGCAATATAACAAGCAACTGCGACACAGAATCAGGAACAAGGAGATAATATAACGACAGCTAGTAGGGACCATCAGTAGATCCTCCACAAAAGTCACAAAACTCTCATAATACTGAATCTAAGTTCAACATAAAATCCCCGACTGTGATAATACACAGAAACCAGTACAAGTTAGGTCAGAAGCTACAGCTCAGGACCTGAGTTGTTTAGAGTGTCTATGTGACAACCTCAGTACAACGTCGAAAATCACTAAGTCTATACAATGTTCTGTGAACAGAGTTCTACAGAACTAACAAAGCTACAGAGACGGTCCTCTAACAAGGGCCAATAAGGGAGATTTAGGCTCTTGTCAGGGATACGTCCAACCACCAAGAGAGTCTAGACCAGACTGAATACTTCAGGCGAGGCGAGGACACCCCCCCCCCCCGATCACGTGATAGCTCCGTGGACAGCTGCTGCTCAGTAACAGAAGCCGGCAGAAAAACGAGCAAAGAGCGATAATTACAGTAGTTAGACAATCAAGACTTGAACTGAGCACATAATATGTTACATCCTACCTATCAACAGGTAACTAAGTCAAATATTATTATAAAGCAATATATTCACGATTTAGCTATTATCGCAAATATAAGCAGTATAAAATTATATGAAAAGGTAATATACATTATATTCACAATCATAATATACATTATATATATTGCAACCCATTCAGGGGTTGCAACAAGGAGCTTTCGTGGTTTCTCACATCAAGGATCTGTGATAATATAACAAATCACGACAGTGATTGGAAATTTTCACAACAGTTGTGTTACATATGTGTAATACATACACACACACACACACACATATATATATATATATATATATATATATATATATATATATATATATATATATATATATATATATATACACACACGAGTCTGAACCCGAGCATAATCGAGAATTGTCGAGCTTGCAGATGCCTACTCCAATGCAGTACCAGTGTGCAATAAAGCTTGTTGACAGTGTGAAGTATGACACAATGATACATCACTGGCCAGCGAATGCCACACTTACATGCAAGCACAGCAATACAAAGAAACAACCAGTCACATCATCATTTGCCTGCTACATGCAAGAAGGAAAACAAGAGTAGGAAGAAGAGGAGGAGGAGGAGGAGGATGTACAGGTCTGCACGACCGCTTTTTGTGTTCATATATGTTGATGATGAGACAGCGGTGAGAAATTGAGAGGTCACTGGCATCCTCAGGATAACTGGTGCACGCACGCACGCACACACACACACGCACGCACACACACACACACACACACACACACAGATTAGTGCAGAAGCTAGAGCATCAGGCGCATATAACAGGAAGGGCACTGCAATGGATCAGAGAATACCTGACAGGGAGGCAACAACGAGTCATGGTACGTAATGATGTATCACAGTGGGCACCTGTGACGAGCGGGGTCCCACAGGGGTCGGTCCTAGGACCAGTGCTATTTTTGGTATATGTGAACGACATGATGGAAGGGTTAGACTCAGAAGTGTCCCTGTTTGCAGATGATATGAAGTTAATGAGGAGAATTAAATCTGATGAGGACCAGGCAGGACTTCAAAGAGACCTGGACAGACTGGACACCTGGTCCAGCAAATGGCTTCTCGAATTTAATCCTGCCAAATGCAAAGTCATGAAGATAGGGGAAGGGCACAGAAGACCACAGACAGAGTATAGGCTAGGTGGCCAAAGACTGCAAACCTCACTCAAGGAGAAAGATCTTGGGGTGAGTATAACACCGAGCATGTCTCCGGAAGCACACATCAATCAGATAACTGCTGCAGCATATGGGCGCCTGGCAAACCTGAGAACATCATTCCGATACCTTAGTAAGGAATCGTTCAAGACACTGTACACTGTGTATGTCAGGCCCATACTGGAGTATGCAGCACCTGTTTGGAAGCCGCACTTGATAAAGCACGTCAAGAAACTAGAGAAAGTACAAAGGTTTGCCACAAGGTTAGTTCCAGAGCTAAGGGGAATGTCCTATGAAGAAAGATTAAGGGAAATCGGCCTGACGACACTGGAGGACAGGGGGGTCAGGGGAGACATGATAACGACATATAAAATACTGCGTGGAATAGACAAGGTGGACAAAGACAGGATGTTCCAGGGAGGGGACACAGAAACAAGAGGCCACAATTGGAAGCTGAAGACACAAATGAGTCAGAGAGATATTAGGAAGTATTTCTTCAGTCATAGAGTTGTAAGGCAGTGGAATAGCCTAGAAAATGACGTAGTGGAGGCAGGAACCATACACAGTTTTAAGACGAGGTTTGATAAAGCTCATGGAGCGGGGAGAGAGAGGGCCCAGTAGCAACCGGTGAAGAGGCGGGGCCAGGAGCTAAGACTCGACCCCTGCAACCACAAATAGGTGAGTACAAATAGGTGAGTACAGCACAGAGGGAAACACCAACAGGTAATATACCAACAAGTGTTGGATGACATACACAACTGAGGAGGTGCGGAAGCTGCTAAGTGACCTTGATACCTCAAAAGCGATGGGACTGAACATCTCCCCGTGGGTCCTTAGAGAAGGAGCAGAGATGCTGTGTGTACCGCTAACCATAATCTTCAACGCATCTCTTGGAACTGGGCAACTACCTGAGGTATCGAAGACAGCAAATGTAGTCCCCGTTTTTAAGAAAGACAGAAACGAGGCACTAAACTACAGACCAGTGTCACTGACGTGTATAGTATGCCAAATCATGGAGAAGATTATCAGGAGGAGAGTGGCGGAGCAGCTGGAACGGAACAAGATTATAAATGAACACCAGCACGGATTCATGGAAGGCAAATCCTGTGTCACAAACCTTCTGGAGTTTTATGACAAAGCATCAGAAGTAAGACACGAGAGAGGGGTGGGTTGACTGAATTTTCCTGGACTGCAGGAAGGCCTTCAACACAGTTCCTAACAAGAGAATAGTGAAGAAGCTGGAAGATCAGGCGTGTATAACAGGAAGGGCACTGCAATGGATCAGAGAATACCTAACAGGGAGGCAATAACGAGTCATAGTACGTGATGAGGTATCACAGTGGGCGCCTGTGACGAGCGGGATCCCACAGGGGTTAGTCCTAGGACCAGTGCTATTTTTGGCAGTCTCATACCAACCATTACTGATTCACCACCTCCTGTGTGAATCAGTTATATTACTGACCGTTACTGCTGACCTAGTACGATTTGAATGCCGCTCGACCTCCAGGCACTCGGCAGGTCAGTTCAAGTCGAGACGTAAGAGAGGAGACAGGTCATGTCTGGCACTCCATATATTCCATCTAATATACGTACTTTAACATCCGACGAGTGTGTTTATTACCCAATCCATGTTCGAATCCCCATGCGACAACATATCGTTTCCTCCACACCACGTTTTCTCCACACCACGTTTCCTCCACATCATGCTTCCCCTATATCACGTTTCCCCCACACCACGTTTCCTGCACATCACGTTTCCTCCACTGTAATGACAGCTGAGACTGTAATAATGGTAACATTTACGGCTTAGTTTTGGTCACACGTGACGCCATTGTTTACGTTTGTGAGTTGATGTGTGCACGGTGTGGCTGGCACAACAGTGCACGGTGTGGCTGGCACAACAGTGCACGGTGTGGCTGGCACAACAGTGCACGGTGTGGCTGGCACAACAGTGCACGGTGTGGCTGGCACACAACAGTGCACGGTGTGGCTGGCACAACAGTGCACGGTGAGGCTGGCACAACAGTGCACGGTGTGGCTGGCACAACAGTGCACGGTGTGGCTGGCACAACAGTGCACGGTGTGGCTGGCACAAGAGTGCACGGTGTGGCTGCCACAAGAGTTCACGGTGTGGCTGGCACAACAGTGCACGGTGTGGCTGGCACAACAGTGCACGGTGTGGCTGGCACAACAGTGCACGGTGTGGCTGGCACAACAGTGCACGGTGTGGCTGGCACAACAGTGCACGGTGTGGCTGGCACAACAGTGCACGGTGTGGCTGGCACAACAGTGCACGGTGTGGCTGGCACAAGAGTGCACGGTGTGGCTGGCACAAGAGTGCACGGTGTGACTGGCACAAGAGTGCACGGTGTGGCTGGCACAAGAGTGCACGGTGTGACTGGCACAAGAGTGCACGGTGTGGCTGGCACAAGAGTGCACGGTGTGGCTAGCACAAGAGTGCACGGTGTGGCTGGCACAAGAGTGCACGGTGTTGCTGGCACAAGAGTGCACGGTGTGGCTGGCACAAGAGTGCACGGTGTGGCTGGCACAACAGTGCACGGTGTGGCTGGCACAACAGTGCACGGTGTGGCTGACACAAGAGTGCACGGTGTGGCTGGCACAAGAGTGCACGGTGTGGCTGGCACAAGAGTGCACTGTGTGGCTAGCACAAGAGTGCACGGTGTGGCTGGCACAAGAGTGCACGGTGTGGCTGGCACAAGAGTGCACGGTGTGGCTGGCACAAGAGTGCACGGTGTGGCTGGCACAAGAGTGCACGGTGTGGCTGGCACAAGAGTGCACGGTGTGGCTGGCACAAGAGTGCACGGTGTAGCTGGCACAAGAGTGCACGGTGTGGCTGGCACAAGAGTGCACGGTGTGGCTGGCACAAGAGTGCACGGTGTGGCTGACACAAAAGTGCACGGTGTGGCTGACAAGAGTGCACGGTGTGGCTGGCATAAGAGTGCACGGTGTGGCTGGCACAAGAGTGTACAATATGGCTGGCACAAGAGTGCACGGTGTGGCTGGCACAAGAGTGCACGGTGTGGCTGGCACAACAGTGCACGGTGTGGCTGGCGCAAGAGTTCACGGTGTGGCTGGCATAAGAGTGCACGGTGTGGCTGGCACAAGAGTGCACGGTGTGGCTGGCACAAGAGTGCACGGTGTGGCTGGCACAAGAGTGCACGGTGTGGCTGGCACAAGAGTGCACGGTGTAGCTGGCACAAGAGTGCACGGTGTGGCTGACACAAGAGTGCACGGTGTGGCTGACACAGTGCACGGTGTGGCTGGCACAACAGTGCACGGTGTGGCTGGCACAACAGTGCACGGTGTGGCTGGCACAAGAGTGCACGGTGTGGCTGGCACAAGAGTGCACGGTGTGGCTGGCACAAGAGTGCACGGTTTGGCTGGCGCAAGAGTGCACGGTGTAGCTGGCACAAGAGTGCGCGGTGTAGCTGCCACAAGAGTGCACGGTGCGGCTGGCACAAGAGTGCACGATGTGGTTGGCACAAGACTGCACGGTGCGGCTGACACAGGGATGTTAGGAAGTATTTCTTCAGTCATAGAGCGGTCAGGAAGTGGAACAGTCTGGCGAGTGATGAAGTGGAGGCAGGAACCATACATAGCTTTAAGAAGAGATACGATAAAACTCATGGAGCAGGGAGAGTGTGTACCTAGTAGCGACCAGCGAAAAGGCAGGGGGCCAGGAGCTATGAATCGACCCCTGAAACCACAAATAGGTGAGTACAATTAAATACAGAAAACACACACACTCGTACCAACACAAACAAAAATATTTGAGAATAAACATTAATTTAGTACAAGTACTCAAGGTGCACCTTACGAGTACTCATGCTAATTTAAGTAGTAACTCTCCAAGTACTCGAGCACACTACAGATTATTTAAGAATGTTATGTGTATGTTGTATGAAATACTGCTTCTCGTGTATGCAACGCCAACACTGAGTACTTACCCACATACACCAAAAATACATTTTTCGGTGTGGGGGGGGGGGGGGGTTACAAGCACTGGTTTAAGCCTTGACTGGTTTAGAAAGACACGTAAGCAAACACTAGGATATATTTATTAGAAAACGTTTCGGTCTTGGGACCTTGATCACATCTAACATACAGAGGTTATATATATACTGTCTTCTTAACTTCTTGTAGGTTAGAAGTGTTCAAGGTTCCAGGACCGAAACGTGTTTGGTCATGTGTTTTTCTTAACCTAGATTTTTTTTTTTTTTTGAGCACGAAGTTATTATCTTTTGTTAGGTTATTTGAAAGCTCAGTCATGTCTAATGTATAGTATATCCCCACCACCAGTCATGTCTAATGCATAGTATATCCCCACCACCAGTCATGTCTAATGTATAGTATATCCCCACCACCAGTCATGTCTAATGCATAGTATATCCCCACCACCAGTCATGTCTAATGCATAGTATATCCCCACCACCAGTCATGTCTAATGCATAGTATATCCCCACCACCAGTCATGTCTAATGCATAGTATATCCCCACCACCAGTCATGTCTAATGTATAGTATATCCCCACCACCAGTCATGTCTAATGTATAGTATATCCCCACCACCAGTCATGTCTAATGTATAGTATATCCCCACCACCAGTCATGTCTAAAGTATAGTATATCCCCACCACCAGTCATGTCTAATGCATAGTATATCCCCACCACCAGTCATGTCTAATGCATAGTATATCCCCACCACCAGTCATGTCTAATGCATAGTATATCCCCACCACCAGTCATGTCTAATGCATAGTATATCCCCACCACCAGTCATGTCTAATGTATAGTATATCCCCACAAGTCATGTCTAAAGTATAGTATATCCCCACCACAAGTCATGTCTAATGTGTAGTATATCCCCACCACCAGTCATGTCTAATGCATAGTATATCCCCACCACCAGTCATGTCTAATGCATAGTATATCCCCACCACCAGTCATGTCTAATGCATAGTATATCCCCACCACCAGTCATGTCTAATGTATAGTATATCCCCACCACCAGTCATGTCTAATGCATAGTATATCCCCACCACCAGTCATGTCTAAAGTATAGTATATCCCCACCACCAGTCATGTCTAATGCATAGTATATCCCCACCACCAGTCATGTCTAATGCATAGTATATCCCCACCACCAGTCATGTCTAATGCATAGTATATCCCCACCACCAGTCATGTCTAATGTATAGTATATCCCCACAAGTCATGTCTAAAGTATAGTATATCCCCACCACAAGTCATGTCTAATGTGTAGTATATCCCCACCACCAGTCATGTCTAATGTATAGTATATCCCCACCACCAATCATGTCTAATGTATAGTATATCCCCGCCACCAGTCATGTCTAATGTATAGTATATCCCCACCACCAGTCATGTCTAATGTATAGTATATCCCCACCACAAGTCATGTCTAATGTGTAGTATATCCCCACCACCAGTCATGTCTAATGTATAGTATATCCCCACCACAAGTCATGTCTGTGTAGTATATCCCCACCACAAGTCATGTCTAATGTGTAGTATATCCCCACCACCAGTCATGTCTAAAGTATAGTATATCCCCACCACCAGTCATGTCTAATGTATAGTATATCCCCACCACCAGTCATGTCTAATGTATAGTATATCCCCACCACCAGTCATGTCTATAGTATATCCCCACCACCAGTCATGTCTAATGTATAGTATATCCCCACCACCAGTCATGTCTAATGTATAGTATATCCCCACCACCAGTCATGTCTAATGTATATTATATCCCCACCACCAGTCATGTCTAATGTATATTATATCCCCACCACCAGTCATGTCTAATGTATAGTAAATCCCCACCACCAGTCATGTCTAATGTATAGTATATTCCCACCACCAGTCATGTCTAATGTATAGTATATCCCCACCACCAGTCATGTCTAATGTATAGTATATCCCCACCACCAGTCATGTCTAATGTATAGTATATCCCCACCATCAGTCATGTCTAATGTATAGTATATCCCCACCACCAGTCATGTCTAATGTATAGTATATCCCCACCACCAGTCATGTCTAATGTATAGTATATCCCCACCATCAGTCATGTCTAATGTATAGTATATCCCCACCATCAGTCATGTCTAATGTATAGTATATCCCCACCATCAGCCATGTCTAATGTATAGTATATCCCCACCACCAGTCATGTCTAATGTATAGTATATCCCCACCATCAGTCATGTCTAATGTATAGTATATCCCCACCATCAGTCATGTCTAATGTATAGTATATCCCCACCACCAGTCATGTCTAATGTATAGTATATCCCCACCACCAGTCATGTCTAATGTATAGTATATCCCCACCACCAAATAAAAACAATCTCAAAGAAAATAAAATCCAAATCACAGATATAGATTTTGGGCGCAGATAAAAAAAAATGGAGGCCTGATCACAGACCGGGCCGCGGGGGCGTTGACCCCCGGAACTCTCTCCAGGTAAACTCCAGGTACAAGCAAGATTGGCAAATGTACGAACCCACATCAGGAATTACATGGCGGCCCTTAAAGATTCTGTACACGACGCAGAACACCAACTGTGGATCATGCAGCTCCTGCCTGGAGCCCACAGCCACTCACACATATAAATAACTGGAGAAAGTAAGAGGGTGACGGAGATAATGTACAAGCTGGTCAGGTAACAAGAAATATTTCTAGACTCCAGTGTTACTTTTCACAGATGATCAAGTAACAATGATCAAATAACAATGATTAGGTAACAATGATTAGGTAACAATGATTAAGTAACAATGATTATATAATAATTATGTAACAATTATTAAATAATGATTAAGTAACAATAATTAGGTAATAATGATTAAGTAACAATAACTACTAAACAATGATTAAATAACAATAATTATTTAAATAATTAAATAATAATTAAGCTACAATAATTAAGTAAAAATTACGTAGCAATGATTAAGCAATAATAGTTAAGTAGCAAAGATTAAGTAGAAATAATTAAGAACATAAGAAAAAAGGAACACTGCAGCAGGCCTACTGGCCCATGCCTCGCATGGACCAGTAGGCCTGCTTAAGCCTACGCCCTAACCTAGTCAGGTCAGGAAGGAGCACGGCATCTGACCTAGTAGCACAAGCTAGTCAGGTCCAATTCACACCCTGACTCATGTATTTATCTAACCTATTTTTAAAACTACACAAGGTCTTAGCTTCTATGACGGTGCTCGGGAGTTTGTTCCACTCATCCACAACTCTATTACCAAACCAGTACTTTCCTATATCCTTCCTGAATCTGAATTTTATCAACTTAAAAGCCATTGCTGCGAGTCCTGCCTAGGCTAAATATTTTTACCCAGCCATTTACATCCCCTTTATTCCTGTTTTCCATTAATACACCTCAATCATATCCCTCCCCCCTAATTCTACACCTTTCTAGAAAGTCTGTCCTCAGTCTGTCGTCATAGGGAAGATTTCTGAAACATGAGATCAACTCTCATCCTCCTCTGTACGTTTTCCAGAGCATTTATAGCCATTCTGTAATACGGTGACCAGAACTGTGCAGCATAATCTAAATGAGGCCTAACCAAGGATATATAGAGTTGAAGAACAACCTGAAGACTTCTATAATTTATACTTCTTGATATGAAGCCAAGGATACTGTTAGCTTTATTGTGAACACTTATGCACAGTTGTGTTGGTTCTAAATGTTGGTTTCCAACACTTAGAACTTTGCATTTGTCTATATTAAACTGTATCTGCCATTTCCCCGACCACTGCATCAGTCTATTCAAATCATCCTGGAGTGCTCTAATGTCCTCATTAGAATGAATTGGACGGCCTATTTTGGTGTCATCAGCAAATTTGCTTATGCCGCTATTTATTCCCTCATCTATGTCGTTTATGTAGATTGTGAACAACAAGAGGCCCAGCACTGACCCTTGTGGAACACCGGTAGTGACGTGCCCCCATTCTGATTTCTCCCCATTTGTGCAAACTCTCTGCTGCCTATTTGTCAGCCATGCCTCTACCCAGGAAAAAATTCTCCTCCTATTCCGAGTGCCTTCAAGTTTCCTCAATAACCTTTGATGTGGAACTCTATCGAAAACCTTAGTGAAGTCCACATACACTTATCATATTCAATACCATGATCTACCTCCTGAAACACCTTATTGAAAAAAGTTAGTAAACTCGTAAGGCAGGAAAGCCCTTTTGTAAAACCGTGTTAAGATTCATTAATCAATTTATGCCTTTCAACAACTAAATAACATTAAGTAACAAGTGTTTCCTGATGGGGGGCTCAGTCATATGATGACCCACAGAGTTTTTGGTCGTCTGACTGAGGCCTTCCGCTAGCTTACCAGTCCACACCTTAAAAATATTTTGTTTAGGAAATCTAATCAGGGAACAGGTGGGGTTTGAACCCATAGCGAATGAGTGGTAAAACTCAGAGGCCAGTGCGTTAACCATTCGGCCATGTCCATGTGAGAATTGCATGAAGTGTTTTTTGACAGATAATAACCGCAAAAAGGTCATGAATTTAGTATTATTAAACAAGTTTAAAATCATTGATAATATTTTTGGCGAGGTCACTGGTAATACTGATGTTCAAGAGACCGATCTGTTGTCCAGGATTGTGGGTGCGTCAGTTAAGGTAAATCCTAATTCTGTAAAGTAAAAGGACACAAGTGCAACTAATGTGACATTTATTGTGGCAACGTTTCGCTCTCCAGGAGCTTTATCAAGGCTTGATAAAGCTCCTGGAGAGCGAAACGTTGCCACAATAAATGTCACATTAGTTGCACTTGTGTCCTTTTACTTTACATATTGTCGGTAATTCTACCAATTTTATTACAAATCCTAATTCTGACTGTTTACAGAGCAGTAGTTGTGGGAGCTGGTTAGGCCATGGTGGACCAATAGTTCATGTGTATTAGCAAATTAAATACAAAACAAAGTTGACTAAAATGCTCACACGGGCCAAACTTTGCAAATTACTGGACCGCATTTGGTCTCCGGATCAAATTTAGTAAGGTAGTGATATCAACGTCCATACAATGATTCATATATAGATATGATAAATGAATTAGGCATGGACCAGGAGCTGAGTCGATCCACACACACACAAGAGGAGAGACAGGGATGGGGGGGGGACATGATAATGACATATAAACTACTGAGAGGAATTGACAAGGTGGATAGGGACAGAATATTTCAGAGATGGGACACAGCAACAAGCGGCCATAACTGAAAGTTGAAAACTCAGATGAGTCACAGGGATGTTAGGAAGTATTTCTTCAGTCATAGAATTGTCAGGAAGTTGAACAATCTCGAGAGTGATGTAGTGGAGGCTGGATCCACACATAGCTTTAAGCAGAGATAGGATAAAGTTCACGGAGCAGGAAGAGAGTGAACCTAGTAGCGACCAGCGAAGAGGCGGGGCCAGGAGCTGTGAATCGACCCTTGAAACCACGCTTGTATGTTAGCCATCAGAACTGGGTATCCTCTAACAATTCTTAGTGATCTCTGCGAGTGTGTCTGGAACGCGAGGCTTCCTTCCAGGCGTTCTCCACTACATGCGGCTCAAGATGACTGAGGTTATTACATTCTCGCACGCCACATCCCGATCATATTATCCATGTTGGTACAACATACACACCTCCCACGCCATGCAACCTGGCGTTATCATCTACGTCACTACACACACCTCCCACGCCATGCAACCTGGGGTTATCATCTACGTCACTACACACACCTCCCACGCCATGCAACCTGGCGTTATCATCTACGTCACTACACACACCTCCCACGCCATGCACCCTGGCGTTATCATCTACGTCACTACACACACCTCCCACGCCATGCAACCTGGCGTTATCATCTACGTCACTACACACACCTCCCACGCCATGCAACCCGGCGTTATCACTCATGTCACTACGAAAGCCTCCCGACGTTATAATCAACGTCACAACACACGTCTCCCACGCCATGCAATCTTGCGTTATCATCTACGTCACTACACACGCCTCCCACGCCATGCAACCTGGCGTTATCATCTACGTCACTACACACACCTCCCACGCCATGCAACCTGGCGTTATCATCTACGTCACTACACACACCTCCCACGCCATGCAACCTGGCGTTATCATCTACGTCACTACACACACCTCCCACGCCATGCAACCTGGCGTTATCATCTACGTCACTACACACACCTCCCACGCTATGCAACCTGGCGTTATCATCTACGTCACTACACACACCTCCCACGCCATGCAACCTGGCGTTATCATCTACGTCACTACACACACCTCCCACGCTATGCAACCCGGCGTTATCATCCACGTCACTACACACGCCACCCACGCTCTTTATCCCGACATTATCAACCACGTCACTACACACGCCACCCACGCTCTTTATCCCGACATTATCAACCACGTCAACACACGCCACCCACGCCCTGCATCCCGACATTATCAACCACGTCACTACACACGCCACCCACGCCCTGCATCCCGACATTATCAACCACGTCACTACACACGCCACCCACGCCCTGCATCCCGACATGATCAACAACGTCACTACACACGCCACACACGCCCTGCATCCCGACATTATCAACCACGTCACTACACACGCCACCCACGCCCTGCATCCCGACATTATCAACCACGTCACTACACACGCCACCCACGCCCTGCATCGACATTATCAACCACGTCACTACACACGCCACCCACGCCCTGCATCCCGACATTATCAACCACGTCACTACACACGCCACCCACGCCCTGCATCCCGACATTATCAACCACGTCACTACACACGCCACCCACGCTCTTTATCCCGACATTATCAACCACGTCACTACACACGCCACCCACGCTCTTTATCCCGACATTATCAACCACGTCACTACACACGCCACCCACGCCCTGCATCCCGACATTATCAACCACGTCACTACACACGCCACCCACTCCCTGCATCCCGACATTATCAACCACGTCACTACACACGCCACCCACGCCCTGCATCCCGACATTATCAACCACGTCACTACACACGCCACCCACGCCCTGCATCCCGACATTATCAACCACGTCACTACACACGCCACCCACGCCCTGCATCCCGACATTATCAACCACGTCACTACACACGCCACCCACGCCCTGCATCCCGACATTATCAACCACGTCACTACACACGCCACCCACGCCCTGCATCCCGACATTATCAACCACGTCACTACACACGCCACCCACGCCCTGCATCCCGACATTATCAACCACGTCACTACACACGCCACCCACGCTCTTTATCCCGACATTATCAACCACGTCACTACACACGCCACCCACGCTCTTTATCCCGACATTATCAACCACGTCACTACACACGCCACCCACGCCCTGCATCCCGACATCAACCACGTCACTACACACGCCACCCACGCCCTGCATCCCGACATTATCAACCACGTCACTACACACGCCACCCACGCCCTGCATCCCGACATTATCAACCACGTCACTACACACGCCACCCACGCCCTGCATCCCGACATTATCAACCACGTCACTACACACGCCACCCACGCCCTGCATCCCGACATTATCAACCACGTCACTACACACGCCACCCACGCCCTGCATCCCGACATTATCAACCACGTCACTACACACGCCACCCACGCCCTGCATCCCGACATTATCAACCACGTCACTACACACGCCACCCACGCTCTTTATCCCGACATTATCAACCACGTCACTACACACGCCACCCACGCCCTGCATCCCGACATTATCAACCACGTCACTACACACGCCACCCACGCCCTGCATCCCGACATTATCAACCACGTCACTACACACGCCACCCACGCCCTGCATCCCGACATTATCAACCACGTCACTACACACGCCACCCACGCTCTTTATCCCGACATTATCAACCACGTCACTACACACGCCACCCACGCTCTTTATCCCGACATTATCAACCACGTCACTACACACGCCACCCACGCCCTGCATCCCGACATTATCAACCACGTCACTACACACGCCACCCACGCCCTGCATCCCGACATTATCAACCACGTCACTACACACGCCACCCACGCCCTGCATCCCGACATTATTAACCACGTCACTACACACGCCACCCACGCTCTTTATCCCGACATTATCAACCACGTCACTACACACGCCACCCACGCTCTTTATCCCGACATTATCAACCACGTCACTACACACGCCACCCACGCCCTGCATCCCGACATTATCAACCACGTCACTACACACGCCACCCACGCCCTGCATCCCGACATCAACCACGTCACTACACACGCCACCCACGCCCTGCATCCCGACATTATCAACCACGTCACTACACACGCCACTCACGCCCTGCATCCCGACATTATCAACCACGTCACTACACACGCCACCCACGCCCTGCATCCCGACATTATCAATTACGTCACTACACACGCCACCCACGCCCTGCATCCCGACATTATCAACCACGTCACTACACACGCCACCCACGCCCTGCATCCCGACATTATCAACCACGTCACTACACAC
The DNA here is from genome assembly GCF_038502225.1 of Cherax quadricarinatus. Lineage (NCBI taxonomy): Eukaryota > Metazoa > Arthropoda > Malacostraca > Decapoda > Parastacidae > Cherax > Cherax quadricarinatus. Next base: position 3,975,109 of record NC_091370.1, on the reverse strand, counting down.
GCCACCCACGCCCTGCATCCCGTCATTATCAACCACGTCACTACACACGCCACCCACGCCCTGCATCCCGACATTATTAACCACGTCACTACACACGCCACCCACGCTCTTTATCCCGACATTATCAACCACGTCACTACACACGCCACCCACGCTCTTTATCCCGACATTATCAACCACGTCACTACACACGCCACCCACGCCCTGCATCCCGACATTATCAACCACGTCACTACACACGCCACCCACGCCCTGCATCCCGACATTATCAACCACGTCACTACACACGCCACCCACGCCCTGCATCCCGACATTATCAACCACGTCACTACACACGCCACCCACGCCCTGCATCCCGACATTATCAACCACGTCACTACACACGCCACCCACGCCCTGCATCCCGACATTATCAACCACGTCACTACACACGCCACCCACGCCCTGCATCCCGACATTATCAACCACGTCACTACACACGCCACCCACGCCCTGCATCCCGACATTATCAACCACGTCACTACACACGCCACCCACGCCCTGCATCCCGACATTATCAACCACGTCACTACACACGCCACCCACGCCCTGCATCCCGACATTATCAACCACGTCACTACACACGCCACCCACGCCCTGCATCCCGACATTATCAACCACGTCACTACACACGCCACCCACGCCCTGCATCCCGACATTATCAACCACGTCACTACACACGCCACCCACGCCCTGCATCCCGACATTATCAACCACGTCACTACACACGCCACCCACGACATTATCAACCACGTCACTACACACGCCACCCACGCCCTGCATCCCGACATTATCAACCACGTCACTACACACGCCACCCACGCCCTGCATCCCGACATTATCAACCACGTCACTACACACGCCACCCACATCCCGACATTATCAACCACGTCACTACACACGCCACCCACGCCCTGCATCCCGACATTATCAACCACGTCACTACACACGCCACCCACGCCCTGCATCCCGACATTATCAACCACGTCACTACACACGCCACCCACGCCCTGCATCCCGACATTATCAACCACGTCACTACACACGCCACCCACCCCCTGCATCCCGACATTATCAACCACGTCACTACACACGCCACCCACGCCCTGCATCCCGACATTATCAACCACGTCACTACACACGCCACCCACGCCCTGCATCCCGACATTTTCAACCACGTCACTACACACGCCACCCACGCTCTTTATCCCGACATTATCAACCACGTCACTACACACGCCACCCACGCCCTGCATCCCGACATTATCAACCACGTCACTACACACGCCACCCACGCCCTGCATCCCGACATTATCAACCACGTCACTACACACGCCACCCACGCCCTGCATCCCGACATTATCAACCACGTCACTACACACGCCACCCACGCTCTTTATCCCGACATTATCAACCACGTCACTACACACGCCACCCACGCTCTTTATCCCGACATTATCAACCACGTCACTACACACGCCACCCACGCCCTGCATCCCGACATTATCAACCACGTCACTACACACGCCACCCACGCCCTGCATCCCGACATTATCAACCACGTCACTACACACGCCACCCACGCCCTGCATCCCGACATTATTAACCACGTCACTACACACGCCACCCACGCTCTTTATCCCGACATTATCAACCACGTCACTACACACGCCACCCACGCTCTTTATCCCGACATTATCAACCACGTCACTACACACGCCACCCACGCCCTGCATCCCGACATTATCAACCACGTCACTACACACGCCACCCACGCCCTGCATCCCGACATTATCAACCACGTCACTACACACGCCACTCACGCCCTGCATCCCGACATTATCAACCACGTCACTACACACGCCACCCACGCCCTGCATCCCGACATTATCAACCACGTCACTACACACGCCACCCACGCCCTGCATCCCGACATTATCAACCACGTCACTACACACGCCACCCACGCTCTTTATCCCGACATTATCAACCACGTCACTACACACGCCACCCACGCCCTGCATCCCGACATTATCAACCACGTCACTACACACGCCACCCACGCCCTGCATCCCGACATTATCAACCACGTCACTACACACGCCACCCACGCCCTGCATCCCGACATTATTAACCACGTCACTACACACGCCACCCACGCCCTGCATCCCGACATTATCAACCACGTCACTACACACGCCACCCACGCTCTTTATCCCGACATTATCAACCACGTCACTACACACGCCACCCACGCCCTGCATCCCGACATTATCAACCACGTCACTACACACGCCACCCACGCCCTGCATCCCGACATTATCAACCACGTCACTACACACGCCACTCACGCCCTGCATCCCGACATTATCAACCACGTCACTACACACGCCACCCACGCCCTGCATCCCGACATTATCAACCACGTCACTACACACGCCACCCACGCCCTGCATCCCGACATTATCAACCACGTCACTACACACGCCACCCACGCCCTGCATCCCGACATTATTAACCACGTCACTACACACGCCACCCACGCTCTTTATCCCGACATTATCAACCACGTCACTACACACGCCACCCACGCTCTTTATCCCGACATTATCAACCACGTCACTACACACGCCACCCACGCCCTGCATCCCGACATTATCAACCACGTCACTACACACGCCACCCACGCCCTGCATCCCGACATTATCAACCACGTCACTACACACGCCACTCACGCCCTGCATCCCGACATTATCAACCACGTCACTACACACGCCACCCACGCCCTGCATCCCGACATTATCAATTACGTCACTACACACGCCACCCACGCCCTGCATCCCGACATTATCAACCACGTCACTACACACGCCACCCACGCCCTGCATCCCGACATTATCAACCACGTCACTACACACGCCACCCACGCCCTGCATCCCGACATTATCAACCACGTCACTACACACGCCACCCACGCCCTGCATCCCGACATTGTTAACCACGTCACTACACACGCCACCCACGCTCTTTATCCCGACATTATCAACCACGTCACTACACACGCCACCCACGCCCTGCATCCCGACATTATCAACCACGTCACTACACACGCCACCCACGCCCTGCATCCCGACATTATCAACCACGTCACTACACACGCCACCCACGCCCTGCATCCCGACATTATCAACCACGTCACTACACACGCCACTCACGCCCTGCATCCCGACATTATCAACCACGTCACTACACACGCCACCCACGCCCTGCATCCCGACATTATCAATTACGTCACTACACACGCCACCCACGCCCTGCATCCCGACATTATCAACCACGTCACTACACACGCCACCCACGCCCTGCATCCCGACATTATCAACCACGTCACTACACACGCCACCCACGCCCTGCATCCCGACATCAACCACGTCACTACACACGCCACTCACGCCCTGCATCCCGACATTATCAACCACGTCACTACACACGCCACCCACGCTCTTTATCCCGACATTATCAACCACGTCACTACACACGCCACCCACGCCCTGCATCCCGACATTATCAACCACGTCACTACACACGCCACCCACGCCCTGCATCCCGACATTATCAACCACGTCACTACACACGCCACCCACGCCCTGCATCCCGACATTATCAACCACGTCACTACACACGCCACCCACGCTCTTTATCCCGACATTATCAACCACGTCACTACACACGCCACCCACGCCCTGCATCCCGACATTATCAACCACGTCACTACACACGCCACCCACGCCCTGCATCCCGACATTATCAACCACGTCACTACACACGCCACCCACGCCCTGCATCCCGACATTATCAACCACGTCACTACACACGCCACCCACGCCCTGCATCGACATTATCAACCACGTCATTACACACGCCACCCACGCCCTGCATCCCGACATTATCAACCACGTCACTACACACGCCACCCACGCTCTTTATCCCGACATTATCAACCACGTCACTACACACGCCACCCACGCTCTTTATCCCGACATTATCAACCACGTCACTACACACGCCACCCACGCCCTGCATCCCGACATTATCAACCACGTCACTACACACGCCACCCACGCCCTGCATCCCGACATTATCAACCACGTCACTACACACGCCACCCACGCCCTGCATCCCGACATTATTAACCACGTCACTACACACGCCACCCACGCTCTTTATCCCGACATTATCAACCACGTCACTACACACGCCACCCACGCTCTTTATCCCGACATTATCAACCACGTCACTACACACGCCACCCACGCCCTGCATCCCGACATTATCAACCACGTCACTACACACGCCACCCACGCCCTGCATCCCGACATTATCAACCACGTCACTACACACGCCACCCACGCCCTGCATCCCGACATTATCAACCACGTCACTACACACGCCACTCACGCCCTGCATCCCGACATTATCAACCACGTCACTACACACGCCACCCACGCTCTTTATCCCGACATTATCAACCACGTCACTACACACGCCACCCACGCCCTGCATCCCGACATTATCAACCACGTCACTACACACGCCACCCACGCCCTGCATCCCGACATTATCAACCACGTCACTACACACGCCACCCACGCCCTGCATCCCGACATTATCAACCACGTCACTACACACGCCACCCACGCTCTTTATCCCGACATTATCAACCACGTCACTACACACGCCACCCACGCCCTGCATCCCGACATTATCAACCACGTCACTACACACGCCACCCACGCCCTGCATCCCGACATTATCAACCACGTCACTACACACGCCACCCACGCCCTGCATCCCGACATTATTAACCACGTCACTACACACGCCACCCACGCTCTTTATCCCGACATTATCAACCACGTCACTACACACGCCACCCACGCTCTTTATCCCGACATTATCAACCACGTCACTACACACGCCACCCACGCCCTGCATCCCGACATTATCAACCACGTCACTACACACGCCACTCACGCCCTGCATCCCGACATTATCAACCACGTCACTACACACGCCACCCACGCCCTGCATCCCGACATTATCAACCACGTCACTACACACGCCACCCACGCTCTTTATCCCGACATTATCAACCACGTCACTACACACGCCACCCACGCCCTGCATCCCGACATTATCAACCACGTCACTACACACGCCACCCACGCCCTGCATCCCGACATTATCAACCACGTCACTACACACGCCACCCACGCCCTGCATCCCGACATTATTAACCACGTCACTACACACGCCACCCACGCTCTTTATCCCGACATTATCAACCACGTCACTACACACGCCACCCACGCTCTTTATCCCGACATTATCAACCACGTCACTACACACGCCACCCACGCCCTGCATCCCGACATTATCAACCACGTCACTACACACGCCACCCACGCCCTGCATCCCGACATTATCAACCACGTCACTACACACGCCACTCACGCCCTGCATCCCGACATTATCAACCACGTCACTACACACGCCACCCACGCCCTGCATCCCGACATTATCAATTACGTCACTACACACGCCACCCACGCCCTGCATCCCGACATTATCAACCACGTCACTACACACGCCACCCACGCCCTGCATCCCGACATTATCAACCACGTCACTACACACGCCACCCACGCCCTGCATCCCGACATTATCAACCACGTCACTACACACGCCACCCACGCCCTGCATCCCGACATTATTAACCACGTCACTACACACGCCACCCACGCTCTTTATCCCGACATTATCAACCACGTCACTACACACGCCACCCACGCTCTTTATCCCGACATTATCAACCACGTCACTACACACGCCACCCACGCCCTGCATCCCGACATTATCAACCACGTCACTACACACGCCACTCACACCCTGCATCCCGACATTATAAACCACGTCACTACACACGCCACCCACGCCCTGCATCCCGACATTATCAATTACGTCACTACACACGCCACCCACGCCCTGCATCCCGACATTATCAACCACGTCACTACACACGCCACCCACGCCCTGCATCCCGACATTATCAACCACGTCACTACACACGCCACATACGCCCTGCATCCCGACATTATCAACCACGTCACTACACACGCATCTTCAATATCCACCATGCTTCTGTTGACAGTTTCGCAATTTAATTTCCTTAGCCACATTGTTCGTTTTGATGACCATTTTGATGACCGTTTTGATGACCATTTTGATGACCGTTTTGATGACCGTTTTGATGACCGTTTTGATGACCGTTTTGATGACCGTTTTGATGACAGTTTTGATGACAGTTTTGATGACAGTTTTGATGACAGTTTTGATGACAGTTTTGATGACAGTTTTGATGACAGTTTTGATGACAGTTTTGATGACAGTTTTGATGACAATTTTGATGACCATTTTGATGACCATTTTGATGACAATTTTGATGACAATTTTGATGACAATTTTGATGACCATTTTGATGACAATTTTGATGACAATTTTGATGACCATTTTGATGACCATTTTGATGACCATTTTGATGACCATTTTGATGACCATTTTGATGACCATTTTGATGACCATTTTGATGACCATTTTGATGACCATTTTGATGACCATTTTGATGACCATTTTGATGACCATTTTGATGACAATTTTGATGACAATTTTGATGACAATTTTGATGACAATTTTGATGACAATTTTGATGACAATTTTGATGACAATTTTGATGACAATTTTGATGACAATTTTGATGACAATTTTGATGACAATTTTGATGACAATTTTGATGACAATTTTGATGACCATTTTGATGACCATTTTGATGACCATTTTGATGACCATTTTGATGACCATTTTGATGACAATTTTGATGACAATTTTGATGACAATTTTGATGACAATTTTGATGACAATTTTGATGACAATTTTGATGACAATTTTGATGACAATTTTGATGACAATTTTGATGACAATTTTGATGACAATTTTGATGACAATTTTGATGACAATTTTGATGACAATTTTGATGACAATTTTGATGACAATTTTGATGACAATTTTGATGACAATTTTGATGACAATTTTGATGACAATTTTGATGACAATTTTGATGACAATTTTGATGACAATTTTGATGACAATTTTGATGACAATTTTGATGACAATTTTGATGACAATTTTGATGACAATTTTGATGACAATTTTGATGACAATTTGGACGACAATTTGGACGACAATTTGGACGACCATTTGGACGACCATTTGGACGACCATTTTTCTGTAACTCGTTCTCATTTAGTTATGTCATTTGTTACATAATTAAATGGTTTGTTTACTCTGCTAACATTTCCTCAAACGCTATTTTCTTGGTTTTATATTAAGTTCAGCTAGGTTAGGCAAGGTCAAGTTAGATAAAGGTAGGTCAAGTTAGATAAAGGTAGGTCAAGTTAGATAAAGGTAGGTCAAGTTAGATAAAGGTAGGTCAAGTTAGATAAAGGTAGGTCAAGTTAGATAAAGGTAGGTCAAGTTAGATAAAAGTAGGTCAAGTTAGATAAAGGTAGGTCAAGTTAGATAAAAGTAGGTCAAGTTAGATAAAGGTAGGTCAAGTTAGATAAAAGTAGGTCAAGTTAGATAAAGGTAGGTCAAGTTAGATAAAGGTAGGTCAAGTTAGATAAAGGTAGGTCAAGTTAGATAAAGGTAGGTCAAGTTAGATAAAGGTAGGTCAAGTTAGATAAAGGTAGGTCAAGTTAGATAAAGGTAGGTCAAGTTAAATAAAGGTAGGTCAAGTTAGATAAAGGTAGGTCAAGTTAGATAAAGGTAGGTCAAGTTAGATAAAGGTAGGTCAAGTTAGATAAAGGTAGGTCAAGTTAGATAAAGGTAGGTCAAGTTAGATAAAGGTAGGTCAAGTTAGATAAAGGTAGGTCAAGTTAGATAAAAGTAGGTCAAGTTAGATAAAAGTAGGTCAAGTTAGATAAAAGTAGGTCAAGTTAGATAAAGGTAGGTCAAGTTAGATAAAAGTAGGTCAAGTTAGATAAAGGTAGGTAAAATGAGATAAAAGTAGGTCAAGTTAGATAAAGGTAGGTCAAGTTAGATAAAGGTATGTCAAGTTAGATAAAGGTACGTCAAGTTAGATAAAGGTACGTCAAGTTAGATAAAGGTACGTCAAGTTAGATAAAGGTACGTCAAGTTAGATAAAGGTACGTCAAGTTAGATAAAGGTACGTCAAGTTAGATAAAGGTAAGCTACGTTAGGTAAAGATAGGTTAAGTTAGATAAAGGTGGACTAAGTTAGATTATATTAGGCTGAGGGACTAATTACTTCATCTTTTGTATATACTAGCTCCACAGTCTTCAAATTATGTTCTAGTATGGTACTGATAAAGTCACGGGAGGGCGAAACGTCTACAAATAAAGATACCCAGATGTTGTACATGTGTCTAATTATTCATTACAATAAGTCGGGTAAGATAAGCTTAGGTTAAGTTAGGTTAAGTTAAGTAGGCTTAAGGTAGGTTACATTAGTTATATTGGTTACATTAGGATTATATTGGGTAACAAACCTACAAACATACTTAACCACAAGTAACAAGTGTGTAACTCTCTGTGTATACATGGAGAAGCATGTAACTCTGTATACATGGAGAAACATGTAACTGTATACATGGAGAAGCATGTAACTGTATACATGGAGAAGCATGTAACTGTATACATGGAGAAGCATGTAACTGTATACATGGAGAAGCATGTAACTGTATACATGGAGAAGCATGTAACTCTGTATACATGGAGAAGCATGTAACTCTGTATACATGGAGAAGCATGTAACCCTGTATACATGGAGAAGCATGTAACCCTGTATACATGGAGAAGCATGTAACCCTGTATACATGGAGAAGCATGTAACCCTGTATACATGGAGAAGCATGTAACCCTGTATACATGGAGAAGCATGTAACCCTGTATACATGGAGAAGCATGTAACCCTGTATACATGGAGAAGCATGTAACCCTGTATACATGGAGAAGCATGTAACCCTGTATACATGGAGAAGCATGTAACCCTGTATACATGGAGAAGCATGTAACCCTGTATACATGGAGAAGCATGTAACCCTGTATACATGGAGAAGCATGTAACCCTGTATACATGGAGAAGCATGTAACCCTGTATACATGGAGAAGCATGTAACTCTGTATACATGGAGAAGCATGTAACCCTGTATACATGGAGAAGCATGTAACCCTGTATACATGGAGAAGCATGTAACCCTGTATACATGGAGAAGCATGTAACTGTATACATGGAGAAGCATGTAACCCTGTATACATGGAGAAGCATGTAACCCTGTATATATGGAGAAGCATGTAACCCTGTATACATGGAGAAGCATGTAACCCTGTATACATGGAGAAGCATGTAACCCTGTATACATGGAGAAGCATGTAACTGTATACATGGAGAAGCATGTAACCCTGTATACATGGAGAAGCATGTAACCCTGTATACATGGAGAAGCATGTAACCCTGTATACATGGAGAAGCATGTAACCCTGTATACATGGAGAAGCATGTAACTGTATACATGGAGAAGCATGTAACTGTATACATGGAGAAGCATGTAACCCTGTATACATGGAGAAGCATGTAACCCTGTATACATGGAGAAGCATGTAACCCTGTATACATGGAGAAGCATGTAACCCTGTATACATGGAGAAGCATGTAACCCTGTATACATGGAGAAGCATGTAACCCTGTATACATGGAGAAGCATGTAACCCTGTATACATGGAGAAGCATGTAACTGTATACATGGAGAAGCATGTAACCCTGTATACATGGAGAAGCATGTAACCCTGTATACATGGAGAAGCATGTAACCCTGTTTACATGGAGAAGCATGTAACCCTGTATACATGGAGAAGCATGTAACCCTGTATACATGGAGAAGCATGTAACCCTGTATACATGGAGAAGCATGTAACCCTGTATACATGGAGAAGCATGTAACCCTGTATACATGGAGAAGCATGTAACCCTGTATACATGGAGAAGCATGTAACCCTGTATACATGGAGAAGCATGTAACCCTGTATACATGGAGAAGCATGTAACCCTGTATACATGGAGAAGCATGTAACCCTGTATACATGGAGAAGCATGTAACCCTGTATACATGGAGAAGCATGTAACCCTGTATACATGGAGAAGCATGTAACTCTGTATACATGGAGAAGCATGTAACCCTGTATACATGGAGAAGCATGTAACCCTGTATACATGGAGAAGCATGTAACCCTGTATACATGGAGAAGCATGTAACCCTGTATACATGGAGAAGCATGTAACCCTGTATACATGGAGAAGCATGTAACCCTGTATACATGGAGAAGCATGTAACCCTGTATACATGGAGAAGCATGTAACTGTATACATGGAGAAGCATGTAACCCTGTATACATGGAGAAGCATGTAACCCTGTATACATGGAGAAGCATGTAACCCTGTATACATGGAGAAGCATGTAACCCTGTATACATGGAGAAGCATGTAACCCTGTATACATGGAGAAGCATGTAACTCTGTATACATGGAGAAGCATGTAACCCTGTATACATGGAGAAGCATGTAACCCTGTATACATGGAGAAGCATGTAACCCTGTATACATGGAGAAGCATGTAACTCTGTATACATGGAGAAGCATGTAACCCTGTATACATGGAGAAGCATGTAACCCTGTATACATGGAGAAGCATGTAACCCTGTATACATGGAGAAGCATGTAACCCTGTATACATGGAGAAGCATGTAACCCTGTATACATGGAGAAGCATGTAACTCTGTATACATGGAGAAGCATGTAACCCTGTATACATGGAGAAGCATGTAACCCTGTATACATGGAGAAGCATGTAACCCTGTTTACATGGAGAAGCATGTAACCCTGTATACATGGAGAAGCATGTAACCCTGTATACATGGAGAAGCATGTAACCCTGTATACATGGAGAAGCATGTAACCCTGTATACATGGAGAAGCATGTAACCCTGTATACATGGAGAAGCATGTAACCCTGTATACATGGAGAAGCATGTAACCCTGTATACATGGAGAAGCATGTAACCCTGTATACATGGAGAAGCATGTAACCCTGTATACATGGAGAAGCATGTAACCCTGTATACATGGAGAAGCATGTAACTCTGTATACATGGAGAAGCATGTAACCCTGTATACATGGAGAAGCATGTAACCCTGTATACATGGAAAAGCATGTAACCCTGTATACACGGAGAAGCATGTAACCCTGTATACACGGAGAAGCATGTAACCCTGTATACACGGAGAAGCATGTAACTCTGTATACATGGAGAAGCATGTAACCCTGTATACATGGAGAAGCATGTAACCCTGTATACATGGAGAAGCATGTAACCCTGTATACATGGAGAAGCATGTAACCCCTGTATACATGGAGAAGCATGTAACTCTGTATACATGGAGAAGCTTGTAACCCTGTATACATGGAGAAGCTTGTAACCCTGTATACATGGAGAAGCATGTAACCCTGTATACATGGAGAAGCATGTAACTCTGTATACATGGAGAAGCATGTAACTCTGTATACATGGAGAAGCTTGTAACCCTGTATACATGGAGAAGCATGTAACCCTGTATACATGGAGAAGCATGTAACCCTGTATATATGGAGAAGCATGTAACTGTATACATGGAGAAGCATGTAACTCTGTATACATGGAGAAGCATGTAACTCTGTATACATGGAGAAGCTTGTAACCCTGTATACATGGAGAAGCATGTAACCCTGTATACATGGAGAAGCATGTAACCCTGTATACATGGAGAAGCATGTAACCCTGTATACATGGAGAAGCATGTAACTCTGTATACATGGAGAAGCATGTAACTGTATACATGGAGAAGCATGTAACTCTGTATACATGGAGAAGCATGTAACCCTGTATACATGGAGAAGCATTTAACTCTGTATACATGGAGAAGCATGTAACTCTGTATACATGGAGAAGCATGTAACTGTATACATGGAGAAGCATGTAACCCTGTATACATGGAGAAACATGTAACCCTGTATACATGGAGAAGCATGTAACTCTGTATACATGGAGAAGCATGTAACTGTATACATGGAGAAGCATGTAACTCTGTATACATGGAGAAGCATGTAACCCTGTATACATGGAGAAGCATGTAACTCTGTATACATGGAGAAGCATGTAACTCTGTATACATGGAGAAGCATGTAACTCTGTATACATGGAGAAGCATGTAACCCTGTATACATGGAGAAGCATGTAACCCTGTATACATGGAGAAGCATGTAACCCTGTATACATGGAGAAGCATGTAACCCTGTATACATGGAGAAGCATGTAACCCTGTATACATGGAGAAGCATGTAACCCTGTATACATGGAGAAACATGTAACCCTGTATACATGGAGAAGCATGTAACTCTGTATACATGGAGAAGCATGTAACTCTGTATACATGGAGAAGCATGTAACTCTGTATACATGGAGAAGCATGTAACCCTGTACACATGGAGAAGCATGTAACCCTGTATACATGGAGAAGCATGTAACCCTGTATACATGGAGAAGCATGTAACTCTGTATACATGGAGAAGCATGTAACCCTGTATACATGGAGAAGCATGTAACTCTGTATACATGGAGAAGCATGTAACTCTGTATACATGGAGAAGCATGTAACTCTGTATACATGGAGAAGCATGTAACTCTGTATACATGGAGAAGCATGTAACTCTGTATACATGGAGAAGCATGTAACTCTGTATACATGGAGAAGTATATAACACAGTGCATACATTGCTTGTAGGCCCAATAACTAGTATTTTGAAATATTATTATTAGATTTTTGTGAATCGCTAAACCCATGCGGGTCATTCGGCGCCAGCAGTGGTGGAGGCTCGATCCTCTGTCCGCAATTACTTCCAACGAGGCTAAACGAGTAGAATCTGTTGTTTTGGAGAAAGCTCCCTATGTAACGAGCTTCTGTTGTGACAATACGTTTTGCTCCTTGTGGAGCTTCATTCATGTCTTTGATAAAGCTCTCCACAGAGCGAAACGTTATATCAGTATAAAATCTTAAACATTACGCTCTTTGGCTCCACACGTTTCTCACACCTGTTTCACGGCATTTAAAGCACCTGTTAGGCCACTCCCAGGCGTTTCATCTGTTGTGTTCCCTAGGGGCGTCACTCCCTGTTTCTAACCTGTTTTAATACCTGTTGTGCACTGTTATGTCACTTGATGTACCGCTTCCTGTTGCTTTTACTTAAAGGGAAGGGAGGGAGGGGCTATTCCTGTTGTTACACTCGTCTGTTCATCCGTTGTACCCCACTGTTGTGTCAACCGTTGATGATCATTCTTTAATTATCATCCTTTTTATAATAATTATTAATTTATTAATAAATTATTATTATTAATCGCCGAAAAAGGTATTTTCGTATATGTCCAGCAAAAGGAATAGTACAGAGTGCAGCCTAAGTTTCTGGCAAACTTTTCAAGGCAATCAGAAGAAGTGTTCACAAGTCATCGAAACGAAACTTATATCCCCTAGTTTCTTCAGTAAAAATTGGAAACTGGCACTACACAGCCGAAACTAATTTGAGTCTTCGACTAAGATAAAATGGCTTGGAAGTTTCACTCCAGTTAGAAGAGACATTTTTCATGTTATGAAGACCGATATTCCAAAATCTGAAGCCCCTCAAAAAAATACATTATCAAGTCACTGGTATATTAAAGGTTTGAAGCCGGTCGGATGATGCATTCACAAATTATTGCATGAAAACTAATTCGTCAATTTCCCCAAATTCAACAAAACGAGAAAACTGACATTTACACAAGCCAAAACCAATTAAAATCTTTCTCGAAATAAAACACCGGCATGAAAGGTTTGGAACCAATCGGAAGAGTCATGTTCCAGTTATTGCGAAACTAAAACTTAAACAGAGTAGCATCTGTTTAAAAACGTTGAAATCGACCAAAAGATACATGCTTCACCAGGTTAAGTTATGTAAGGTTCGTCAGGAAACAGGACAAGTGTTTCCTGACGCAGGTGTTAGTCACGTGATGACCCGCAGAAGCATGCTTCAGGTTATCACTGTCTAGCAATTACAAGTTTATTAACTATGGTGATAAATGAGAAAATTGTACCTCCTCATACCACCTTTTTCTACACTGGACTGCGTGGCGAAACGTTCCCAGAATAAAGATACAAATGTTGCGCAAGTGTCTCATTTATCAACGTATCGGTTTCTAAACCACTTATTCACATCTTATTTATTAACTATGTTACTAAGATAGTAATTTGCCTCTAAATAGCCTAGAGCTACCTGGAGTCTACCTGGAGGGTATTCCATGGGTCAACGCCCCCGAGGCCTAATTCACGACCATGCGTCCCGGTCCACGACCATGCGTCCCGGTCCACGACCAGACGTCCCGGTCCACGACCAGGCCTCCCGATCCACGACCAGGCTTCCCGATCCACGACCATGCTTCCCGGTCCACGACCAGGCCTCCCGATCCACGACCAGGCCTCCCGATCCACGACCAGGCCTCCCGGTCCACGACCAGGCCTCCCGGTCCACGACCAGGCCACATGGATCTTTTTCTAGGATACTAAGCTGTTATAGATGAATAAAAAGGCACAATACTGTGACTGGAACAATACATAAATAACTCGTACATAGGAGAATGAAACTGATGGCGACGTTTCGACCCGACTTGGACGATTAACTAGCCACTGTGGCTAGCTAATGGTCCAAGTCGGACCGAAACGTCGTCATAAGCTTCACTATCGCAAGTAAAAGGATACATTTTGTGGCAACGTTTCACAACGTAACGTCTTGACAAAGCTCCTGGAGAGCGAAACGTTGCCACAATAAAATGTCACATTAATTGCATTTGTGTCCTTTTACTTAACAAATTGTCGGTAATTGTCGGGTTATTTATGTACAGATAATAATCTACAACAAAGACAACATACAAACAAGCAAGTAAACAGAGAACAGTATTTGGCTTATGGTATTTATTGAGAAGACGTTTCGCCCACCTGGAAGTAATCAATCCGTGATGGATACACAAATTCCCCGATGATCAGATCCTGATCCACCATGAGGCCTGGTCATAGACCGGGCCGCGGGGGCATTGATCCCCCTCTCCAGGTATACTTCAGGTGGGCGAAACGTCCAAGTATTGTCTTATACACATGCCAGCTGTCAAAGTTTGAAGCCATTCGAGAGAATCATTCTCAGGATATTTTACCGAAAAGTGACATGCCGTTTTATGAATAAAATTCGTAAAAAGACGCCTTTCACACTCCAACAACAATCCCAACACCAGCATTGAAAGTTCGAAGCCTACCAGAAGAGCCATTCTCAAGTTATCATACAGAAACCTAATCCAAGAATACACTATGTAAAATTGACCAGAGAGCACCTGCACTTGCTTCTAATTGCATGCACCTCTCTCCTAGGTACGATACAGCAGTGTTGAGAGTTTGAAGCAGATCAGATGAGGAGTTCTTGAGGTATAAACGAAAACACGAGATGTTTAAGGTGAATTTGGTGCAGAGATTTAAAAGCTCGTGTGTGTGTGTGTGTGTGTGTGTGTGTGTGTGTGTGTGTGTGTGTGTGTGTGTGTGTGTGTGTGTGTGTGTGTGTGTGTGTGTGTGTGCGCGCGCGCGCGCGAGTTTTTACCTGAGCTGCCTCCTGGGGTTATCTCTGCTACAGCATTATTTGCTACATTCCTCCATTTTACGTTGAAATCCCCCAGGAGCAAGATGTTGGGGGCAGGAGCTGGAAAATTTTCCAGACAGTGGTCTATTTCCAAAAGCTGTTCCTGGAATTATTGGGAAGTTGCGTCGGAGGCTTGTATACAACCACAATGACCAGGTTTTGGCTCTCGATCTTTACTGCCAAAACATCAACATCATTTGAGGTGTTTAGTAGTTCCGAGCATATCAGTGACTGACGTACAGGCCAACCTATTCCCCCCTTTTACCTGTTCACTCTGTCGCATCTCTATGGGTTGTAACCCGGGATCCATATTTCATTGTCAAAATGATCCTTTATGTGGGTCTCTGTGAAAACCGCGAACATTGCTCTTGACTCTGTAAGCAGTCCACGGATGAAAGGTATTTTGTAGATAAATGATTCAGAGAATCGATAAGTTAATAAATGATAAATTAGACATATTTGCAACACTTGGGTATCTTTACTGAGGAAACGTTTCGCCACACAGTGCCTTCATCAGTCCATACGAAGGATAATGGTGAAGAACAGAAGGAGTTTGAAATAATCAGTTCCACAGCCTTGAGTCGATGTAATCAGTCCATCAGTCTTGAAAAGAATATAGCATGTGTGTGAAGAAGTGGCTTATATACTGTAGACAGGTGAGGTGCAGCAGTCATAGGTGGTATCACACTTAAATTCAAATGTGGAAGTACGTGATGCCTAAAGGTTAGGAAAGTGAAGAATTCCCTGTATTAAGATCCCTAGATGTTGTTGTGTCTGACAGGAATGTAGATAAACAGCTCAGAGAACCGACAAGTTGATAAACTTGTCGTTAAACTTTATTGTTCGTTGCTGGTTCTAGAACCTGTATATTTACAAAGATGAATGTCGCCGTATTGATGGTAGGGGGGAGGGGACGCTTTTTTTCTGGCACTAATACCTGATGTTTTGGAGTTGAGGCCACTGACTGTGATGCCACTCCGGAAGTGATCTGTGTTGGTGAACGATTTTAGTAGAAGTTTAGTAGTAGTAGTGGAAGTTTAGTAGCAGTAACAGTAAGTTTAGTAGTAATAGTAAGTTTAGTATTAGCAAGTATACTATTAAGATTAATAGCAGTAGTAGTAAGTGTAGCAGTAGTAGCAGCAGAAAGTGTAGTAGTAACAGAAGTGTAATAGCAGTAGTAGTAATTATTATTATTATAATCAAGGGGAAGCGCTAAACCCGGAGGATTATACAGCGCCTGGGGGGGGGGATGTGGAAGGCATTCAGGCTTAATTCGGGGAACTGGAGCACAGATCCAATTCCCTAAATCAAGAGCCCCTCACCAACATCAAGGAACCTTCCTTGAGGGGCAGTAGTAGTAAGTGTTGTGGTAGTAGCAGTAGTAGTGTAAGTGTAGTAGTAAGTGTTGTGGTAGTAGCAGTAAGCGTAGTAGTAAGTGCAGTAATAGCAGCATCAGTAGTAGTAAGTGTTGTAGTAGTAGCAGACACATTATTATTCTATCCTTATAATTATTATGTCACAGAGGTGATGCAAGAAAGACCGAGTTCCGAGCAAGAGGGAAACATGTGCAACGTCACCTTGCAATCTGAAACTGTTAAAGCTTTGTGTTGCCTTGGCTTAACCTCATTAACCACTCATGAGAGTTAATATGCATAGTTGATAACCTTCAATTTTCTGCTCCTTATTTCACGTACAAGTAGGAGTCAATTTAATTTCCCGGTGCTTGTTCGGAACACACACATTTTGCGGCAGGGTAATTGGCCTGGTTATGTGCAAACACCACCCACTTACATTGCGAAGGATGACCTGCATGCTAAATTATCATCCCCGTCCCCCCCCCCCGGAGTAATCTTCGGCTTCAGACGATACAAATAGCAGTCACCTACTTTTCCCAACGACGCATCAGCTCTCCCGACATCTGGTTTGGGACGCCTCAAGCAACGTAGCTATTAACACGGTTCAAACAGGTTATACACCGTACCATCTGGGAGATTTATCGACACGGCCTAGTAGCAAGTAAGTAGGTCTTTCCCAGAGAGATCTTGTACCGTCGTTCTTACCGTGTCATTCTCCGTAACGCTGTAATGAGTTTACCATCACAAAAAATTCCGCATAACAAAAACCCCCAGTTTAGTTTGGCCTTGAGAGGCTGTCAGCAGACAGCTTAGCAGCAGACAGCTTAGCAGCAGACAGCTTAGTAGCAGACAACCTAGTAGTAGACATCTTCGTAGCAGACAGCCTAGTAGTAGACAGCCTGGTAGTGGACAGCCTAGTAACACAGCCTAGTAGAAGAATGAGACACTTGTGAAACAATTGGGAATTTTTACTGTGGAAACGTTTCGCCAGCCAGTGTCTTCTTCAGTCCAATACAGAGAAGAACGATAGAAGATGAGGAGGAGTTTGAGGTAATCAGTCCCTCAGCCTTGAATCGATGTGTTCAGTCCATCAAGTTATTTTTACACAGGTTAGGTTAGGTTAATTATTATAATCAAAAAGAAGCGCTAAGCCACAAGGGCTATACAGCGCTAGGCTAGGTTAAGCAACACTAACTTAAACAAATCTATATTAATGCATCGTTAATAGCACATATAACGTAAACAAAGGCTTATGTCTGGCAACGCGGCAAACACTGTCACTGCTTAAAACGTTAGTAATCCTACGGTCTAGAGTTAAGCTTGGAGGTTGTGATAATGTAGATGTGTTATTGCAAGGTATATACACTAAGTATATACACCGGGGGGGGTATATACGCCGAGTATTACAATTGACGAACTTGAGAGCGAATGTATAATCTATCTCTTATCTATCTACTTCTCGCCTGGAGCCTGTGAGGGAGCAGAAAGCACGAGGTGACATCACTTTCGACACTAGAATGTGATTGACGTCACTTTCACCACGAAATAGTGATGTCACTTTCACCGCGAAATAGTGATGTCACTTTCACCACGAAAATGATGTCACTTTCATTACGAAATAGTGATGTCACTTTCACCACGAAATAATGATGTCACTTTCACCACGAAATAGTGATGTCACTCACCACGAAATAGTGATATCACTTTCACCACGAAATAGTGATGTCACTTTCACCACGAAATAGTGATGTCACTTTCACCACGAAACAGTAAAGAGTGACATCACCTTCATCACCAGACAGTGAGAATGATGTGACTTTCGCCACGAGATAATAAGAGAAACATCACTTTCACGACGAGCTAGTGAGTGACGTCACCTTCACCACGACTCACCATCTCTGAAAGTGAACGTGAGTGAGGTCGACCAACCTAGTGTTATGTTGCTCTGATGGCAAAAAACAGTTCACAGCCTGAGTGTGTAGGCGGCCACCTGACTGGTTGAAAGGATGAATGGCTGACTGGTTGACTGGATGAAGGTATGTCGTTGACCTCCGAAACCCTCTCCAGGTATACTCTCCAGGTATGTCTGGTTGAAGGGATGACTGGTCTAAAGGACATCTTCCGTCTTTAGATATCACACTAGGACTCACTGAAAAATCTCGTCAGAGCTTCGGAGAAGCAGGTGCAGAGTTTACCTATCTGAAGGAAGGCTTCCCATAGTGATGCCAAACTGGGAAGATATATTCTTCGGACCACCAAGTTACTAGAGGATCTTTATTTTGACGACACTCTCCAAGATGCTGAACTGAGAGCATGTGTGGTATTCACGAGTGGCAGATTTGTGGGTACGAAAAATTGTGTATTCTCGTACGTTGGATATAAAAAGCATTTGCGTGCTAGTATGTTGCACAACAAACTAAATTATTTACAAGCAGAACAGGATTCGAACTTGCGTACAAAGTTTGTACGCGTATAACAACAGAAAGTGGTATAAACCCTCGTAATAAATACCGACAAGTTGGTTTAGAAAAACACGTAAGCAAACACTAGGACATTTATTAGAAAACGAGATCAAGGTCTCAGGAGCGAAACGTTTTCTATTAAATATGTCCTAGTGTTTGCTTACGTGTTTTTCTAAACCAACAACAGAAAGTAACACTCATATTTGACGTGTCATATCTGACACGTCAGAAAGTAACAAAACATTAAATTTTGTAGCATCGATAGGTCCCCTATCAGCTACTGTTTACAAGCACCTCCTCCTCCTTGCGTACGTTACTTGTGCAGCCAGCCATCAGTGATTACAGAAATATTGCCGAAGAGCTATTGACAACATATCATTTACTGGGATGTTGGATGTTCCTCCATTCTCATCTTGGCTTTTTTTTTCCCCTAAACCTCGGTGACGTTAATGGTGAAGATGGTGAAGATTTCACCAAGACAGCCATCATGGAGAAGAGGTATAAAAGGAAACTAGACTATCAGTTTGATGGTGAACTACTGCTGGATACTGGTGCGGGAGACCCACATTGAACACAAATAAAAAGCCTGATGTAAAGATGCTTGTGTGACTGTGCAGAAATTTCTGTCTTCTGCAGATACATAATAAATTTACGTTAAGAAATATTAGTTTCTGTCACTGCATGAACCACACTTAATATCCATGAAAGATGTAATACCTATAATTGTCAGGTAACATTTATCATAAGACTCTTCGAACTTAATTATAGATCACAAGACTTCAAAAAACAAACTTTAAGTGACAGAGACTACACAAATTCAGATGATGATCAGCACATCAGAGTTAATTTACAACAACCATTTTGGTTTCTGATCTGGACAAGAAGTTCAGCTTTGTAGGCTAGCCAATTAACAGAATTTGTAGAAAAACAAAAATACAGCATTCAGTGTTCCCGGTCGGTCATCCATCTAAATACTAACCAAACCTCGAGTTTCTTAACCTCGCTGATCAGACGATAAGCTTTTCTAA
The DNA here is from genome assembly GCF_038502225.1 of Cherax quadricarinatus. NCBI lineage: Eukaryota > Metazoa > Arthropoda > Malacostraca > Decapoda > Parastacidae > Cherax > Cherax quadricarinatus. Next base: position 3,954,354 of record NC_091370.1, on the reverse strand, counting down.
CGACCAGGTCAGTCAGGTGTTGACCTGACCGCTGCAGCTCAGGTGACTTACATCACTGTGCAGTGTCTGAAGAAATCCTTTGACTGTACATGGTGGTTTGAACTGTTTCTCAACCGCTTCATAAAGAATGAAGCGACGGGGGTTAAGAAGGCATGAAGGAAGAGGGAAAGTAGTGAAGCAAAAATAAGTGGATGGGTCTTAGGAAAGAGGGAAGGAAATACTAAAGGGAGAATTGGAAGAACAAAAATTGATAGGTTGGAGGGAAGTAGGGTAGAACGACCGTAGGGAGTGGAAAGGGGCAGGAAGTAGGGGGTCAAAAATGAAGGAAAGGATTGAAGGAGGTAGTAAGAAAAGGAGTAGAGGGAAGGAAACAAGGAAGGCTAAAGGTAGGGAAGGAAGGAGAGAGGAGTGAAGGTAGGAGGAATGGAATACCCATATATACCCAACACCCTTCAGTCTAGCTCAGTTCAGCACGGCCCAACCCCTGTCGAGCCCAACAAAGTCATTCCAAGCACATCTCGGTCTAGAATTGCCCAACTCAGCCCTTCCAAGAAAATGTTAGCCTATCTCATCACAGCCCCAGCCTAACAAAACAAAGCCAACCTTGTCAAGCCCTACCTAACACAGTGCATCACAGCCCTGCCTAACTTGTTAATTCCAGCACAGCCCAGACGAAGCTGGGGAGGCCCAGGCCTTCCAACCCAGCTCTGGTTATCCCAACATACCCTAGAACACCCCAACCCTGGCCAGTTCAACTCAATCAAACCCAGCTCAGCTCAAACCTGACCTAACCCAGTTTGACCTAGCCTAAATTACCAACATCTTGACAATGCAAAAATAAATAAAAAGTATTCCAAACATCGGAGAGTGAGAGTGAAATGACACACTGACCTGACCTGATAGAGATGTCATCACAAGTGGCCTGACATGATGCAGATGGTCTAGCACAGTGCCGTCAACCCTCGGTTACTCCATCAAGTGGTGACACAAGGGCTTGCCCTGACCCCTCCTTACTGCCACCACCACTTACTACTGTCAAGTGACAAGTAAAACAACATCTTGTACACTTGGTAATAAAAACAATATACCTTGTATCCATGGTGATAAGGACAATATACTTTGTACTCATGGTAACAGAGACAATATACCTTGTGCTCGTGGTAATAAAGACTATATACCTTGTACCCATTGTAATAAAGACAATATACTTTGTACTCGTGGTAATAAAGACAAATATACCTTGTGCTCGTGGTAATAAAGGCAAATATACCTTGTACCCATGGTAATAAAGTTAAAATTTAAAGCCATCTTTTACTGAAGAGCGTCTTGCTCAAGGCACAGTAGAGCGTTATCAGATCATGCCTTAATAAAAGTCTACCTTGAGCGAGAGGTGGACACAATACAAGCTTATTCTGCCTATTGTTTCTTCGGTCTCACACCATGGGCATCATGCTTGTGCGTTCACTGTGTACCCAGTCAATACACTGAGTGTGACTGGTAAGTTAGTTGTTGTTCTGCCCTCGGCTGCAATAACATCCTTACCATACCCCCGGCCGGGATTGAACCCGCGGTCATAGTCTCTCAAAACTCCAGCCCGTCGCGTTAGCCACTAGACCAGCTAGCCACAATAAGATTCATCCAACTAGGTATATTTCTACACCATAGAAAGGTTAGCACAGGCACCTCTGTGACCACAAATGCAAGTTTTTACAGACGAATCTCCAGCTAGCGTGGCCGTGACGAACTCTAGCTCAAGTCCCTTCACTGCCGTCAACATGACGGCATGTTGACGACATAACATCCTTATTTCTGCACTAATAACCTGTATTAGTGAGAGCATAAACAATGACGACTTGGACCACTGACCATTTCTTGACTTCTCAACAGTCCATGTTGGACCTTATTAGTGTCATGTTCCAGCCAAGGTACTGTGAGGTTATGTTCTTTATCCATATTCCTGTGTCAGAAGACAACCCTTCAACTCTTCTTTACACTGTCCACCAGCGGTCTCTTCTTGTCACTGCTTCATCATGGTATCAACGGTAACCACACTAATGTGTCAGTAGACAAGTGGTAGTGGTGCCAATGGCTCACATCTGAAGGACGTAGGTTCGACCCCCTTGCTCCCCTAGCAGTAACTATGAACCTGGATAGATGTTTTATGGCTTCAAGAAGACGTGTAAAGGCTTCATTAAATTTCTTTTAGATAAGTCTTAAGATGCTGCCAGTATCTTATAAAAAATTCCTGGGTGTCGGCTAACTGTTGTGGGTCGCATCTTGGAGGAAAATGGACCAAAAGACTAAAGTATTATCCTGAGTTACTAATCCTGCGGGTTTATAACCCGAGTAAAATCTTCTTGGTCTTCTCCTTTATCTTCTTCTTCTCCATCTTTATCTCCTTTATCTTCTCCACCATGTACCCAGCAACAGACGTTAGCGATTACTCTTGTTACCGCTCTACTATACGACCAACGGCAGTGCTAAACGAGTTAACATATGAAAAACCCGGGTCTACCAAGCTGCTGATCCTAGACCAATCCTCCAGGATGATAACCTCATCAGTTAGGCTGTTGGAGCTAGCACCTGGTAGTCCACCATAAGCACCATAGCCCAGCTGATCAGGAGAACTCATAAAAAGTTCCTCTTGAAGACAAGAGTCTCAGACTAATGCCATAAACGGAACAACAAAAGAAAACGGAAGACAGTGGAAGCAGCACGAGAGAGAGAGAGAGAGAGAGAGAGAGAGAGAGAGAGAGAGAGAGAGATAGTACACAGTGACTTGCTCAAACTTTCACCTGAGCATCCACTACCAGTGTGTAAAACACTGATATATGGAGAGGCTTCTATCTATTCTATTTTTGGCCTCCACTAATCGCTTTTACTTTCCTCTTCGTCTTCATCTTATTTCTCTCCTCCTCCTTCTCCTTATACTCCTCCTCCTCCTCCTCCTGCACTTTGCCGACCCACAAGATGTTATCTCAAGTTGATGCTGCAATTCAGATTATCACGACTTCCGACTTAATGAAACCTGTGATAAAAAACAGAGAGGATGGAGAAGATGTAAACGGGAGGGAAGGGAGGGAGGAGAAAGAAGGGAGAGGCAATAAAAGGAAGAGGAGAGGGAAGGAAGAAGGATGAGAGAAGGAATATGATGAGCGTGAATAGAGAAGGAAGAAGAACAAGCAGAACAAAAAGGAAAAAAGATAAAGCCGATAATAATGATAAAGCCGAATCAGGAAAACGACAGAGACGAACAAAACAGAACAGCAATAATAAAGAATTCCTGCAGAAATAGAATAGGTAAAAACTTGCGATTTTGGCTTAACTAGCAAGGCTCTTCTTGCCGAACAAGGCAAGTGAAAATTTATGTATGTAATAATCTCGAGAAAATCATTCTGAACCTAACGAAAAAAATATGTCACTGTGTTTGTTTATTATTAAATTATTGTAAACTTATCTAAAATATATTTAGTTGGATTAGGTTAAATTAAATTGAGCTTGTTATAATAAGGTTAGGTAAATTTTCTAAGGTTCTTTTGGTACAAAATTTTGAATATTTACATTAACATATATGAAAAAAAAATATATCTTTAAACGTACAAGAGAAATTTTTAGAAAGAACTTAATTTTAAATGAGTTCTAACTAATTCACCAATTTTACCTATTCGGCACGATATATATATATATATATATATATATATATATATATATATATATATATATATATATATATATATATATATATATATATATATATATATATATATATATATATATATATATTCGCTCACTGTAATGCAAAGGGTTAAGAATAATGTAATAAATTCCCTTATTACATTTACGTTCTTTTCATTCGTTCTTCCCTTCACGTTACGTTATTATTTTGCTTTGTTGTTCGTCCTGGATCCCCCGTGTTGCATGACTTGCAACATTCTCCTTCCCTTGAAGCTTTATTAAATCTGAAGATTTTGAGTGCCAAGAGGAGAGCTTTATTGGTGATAATGGTGAGTGATGTGGAGTGGTGGTTCTTGGTGCGTGACTATGATGGTTCTTGGTGCGTGACTATGATGGTTCTTGGTGCGTGACTATGATGGTTCTTGGTGCGTGACTATGATGGTTCTTGGTGCGTGACTATGATGGTTCTTGGTGCGTGACTATGATGGTTCTTGGTGCGTGACTAGGATGGTTCTTGGTGCGTGACTGACTGTTCTTGGCGCGTGACTATGATGGTTCTTGGTGCGTGACTATGACGGTTCTTGGTGCGTGACTATGATGGTTCTTAGTGCGTGACTATGATGGTTCTTGGTGCGTGACTATGATGGTTCTTGGTGCGTGACTATGATGGTTCTTGGTGCGTGACTATGATGGTTCTTGGTGCGTGACTATGATGGTTCTTGGTGCGTGACTATGATGGTTCTTGGTGCGTGACTAGGATGGTTCTTGGTGCGTGACTGACTGTTCTTGGCGCGTGACTATGATGGTTCTTGGTGCGTGACTATGACGGTTCTTGGTGCGTGACTATGACGGTTCTTAGTGCGTGACTATGATGGTTCTTGGTGCGTGACTATGATGGTTCTTGGTGCGTGACTATGATGGTTCTTGGTGCGTGACTATGATGGTTCTTGGTGCGTGACTATGACGGTTCTTGGTGCGTGACTATGATGGTTCTTGGTGCGTGACTATGATGGTTCTTGGCGCGTGACTATGATGGTTCTTGGTGCGTGACTATGACGGTTCTTGGTGCGTGACTATGATGGTTCTTAGTGCGTGACTATGATGGTTCTTGGTGCGTGACTATGATGGTTCTTGGTGCGTGACTATGAGGGTTCTTGGTGCGTGACTATGAGGGTTCTTGGTGCGTGACTATGATGGTTCTTGGTGCGTGACTATGACGGTTCTTGGTGCGTGACTATGACGGTTCTTGGTGCGTGACTATGACGGTTCTTGGTGCGTGACTATGACGGTTCTTGGTGCGTGACTGGGATGGTTCTTGGTGCGTGACTATGACGGTTCTTGGTGCGGGGCTATGACGGTTCTTGGTGCGGGGCTATGACGGTTCTTGGTGCGTGACTGGGATGGTTCTTGGTGCGTGACTATGATGGTTCTTGGTGCGTGACTGACTGTTCTTGGCGCGTGACTATGATGGTTCTTTGTGCGTGACTGACTGTTCTTGGCGCGTGACTATGATGGTTCTTGGTGCGTGACTATGACGGTTCTTGGTGCGTGACTGGGATGGTTCTTGGTGCGTGACTGACTGTTCTTGGTGCGTGACTATGATGGTTCTTGGTGCGTGACTATGACGGTTCTTGGTGCGTGACTGGGATGGTTCTTGGTGCGTGAACTATGACGGTTCTTGGTGCGTGACTATGACGGTTCTTGGTGCGTGACTATGATGGTTCTTGGTGCGGGACTATGACGGTTCTTGGTGCGTGACTGGGATGGTTCTTGGTGCGTGACTATGACGGTTCTTGGTGCGTGACTATGACGTTTCTTGGTGCGTGACTATGACGTTTCTTGGTGCGGGACTAGGATGGTTCTTGGTGCGGGGCTAGGATGGTTCTTGGTGCGGGACTAGGATGGTTCTTGGTGCGGGACTAGGATGGTTCTTGGTGCGGGACTAGGATGGTTCTTGGTGCGGGACTAGGATGGTTCTTGGTGCGGGACTAGGATGGTTCTTGGTGCGGGACTAGGATGGTTCTTGGTGCGTAACTATAACAGTTCTTGGTGCGTGACTATGATGGTTCTTGGTGAGTAACTAATATGGTTCTTGGTGCATAACTCAGTGTTCAGTGAACCGTTAACCAGACTAAGAGTCAACAATCTGAATGATTTTTTTATGACAGACTGAAAATTTGGTCAACTCAAAAATCTCTGATATTATCCTAACACGATAAGACTTCGAAAAGGCAATAACTGGCATGACCATGCACTCTGCCCCAGACCCAGACTCGTTGAACTCCGTGTTTATCAAGAACTGCAAGAAGCCCTTTTCACGTGCCCTTATCATTCTGTGAAGAGGCAGCATGTACACAGGTCATCCCACACTCACTAAAAACAATAGACATAGCCCCACTCTACAAAGGTGACAATAAAGCAATTGCAGAGAACTACAGACGGATAACACTAACATCCCATGTCATAAAAATCTCTGAAAGGGTTCTAACCACCTAGATACCCATCAGAGCAGGTCGCTCCTGCCTGTCCCAGCTACTGGACCACTATGACAAGGTCCTGGATGCTGTAGAGGATAAACAAAAATGCAGATGTAGTATATACGGACCTTGCGAGAGTCTTCGACTTGTGTGACCATGGTGTAATAGCGCACAAAATGTGTGATAAATTAATAATAGAAAAAGTTGGTAGATGGATCTATAACTTCATGACAAACAGAACACAAAGAATAATAGTAAACAGAGTAAAGTCTGAGGCAGCTACAGTAAAAAGCTGTGTTCCACAAGGCACAGTACTTTTCCCCATCCTGTTCCTTATCCTCATATCTGACAGATAGGGATGTAAGCCATAGCTCCGTGTCTTCCTTTGCGGATGACACCCGATTCTGCATGACAGTGTCATCGAAGACACTGCAACACTGAAAGCGGTCATCAACCAAATCTTTAAATGAGTCACACGGAAAACAATGTGAAGTTCAATGAAGAGAAATTTCAATTACTCCGATATGGAAAACTTGAGGAAATTAAAATTATATCGGAGTATAAAACCACACAATAGAGTGAAAAACTAATGTGAAGGACCTGGGAGTAATAATGTCAGGGGATATCACTTTCAAAAGATCACACTGTATCTACCTCATCTGTTAGAAAAATGGATAATGAGAACCTTCAAAACTAGGGAAGTCAGCCCGTGATGATTCTCTTCAAATCGCTTCTTTCTAGGCTGGAATACTGCTGTACACTAACTACCCCTTTCAAGGGAGGCGAAATTTCTGAACTGGAGAATGTACAGAGAACTTTCACGGTACACACAAGTACGATAAAGCTCCTAGATTACTGAGACGGTTGAAGTCCCTTAATTTGTATTCCCTGGAACGCAGGCGAGAAAAATACGCGATAATATACACTTGGGAAATCCTAGAGGTATTAGTACCAAATTTGCACACGAAAATCGCTCCCTACGAAAGCAAAAGACTCGGCAGGAGATGCAACATTGCCTCAATGAAAAGGAGCCCCACGGGTAAGCTAAGAGACAAAATCATGAGTGTCATCGGCCCAAGACTGTTCAACTGCCTCCCAGCATACATAAGGGGGATTACCAATAGACCCCTGGTTGTCTTCAAGAAGGCGCTGGACAGTCACCTAAAGTCAGTACCTGACCAGCCAGGCTACTGTTCGTAAGTCAGCGTGCTTGTGGCCAGCAGCAACAGCCTATTGATCAGGCTCTGATATACCACGAGGCCTGGTCGCACACTGGGCCGCAGGGGCGTTGACCCCCGAAACCCTCTCCAGGTATAGCTATGATGGTTCTTGGCGCATGATTAATGGTTCTTGGCGCATGATTAATGGTCCTTGGCGCATGATTGGTGGTTTTGGCGCATGATTGATGGTCCTTGGCGCATGACTGATGGTTCTTGGCCCATGACTGATGGTTCTTGGCCCATGACTGATGGTTCTTGGCCCATGACTGATGGTTCTTGGCCCATGACTGATGGTTCTTGGCCCATGACTGATGGTTCTTGGCCCATGACTGATGGTTCTTGGCCCATGACTGATGGTTCTTGGCCCATGACTGATGGTTCTTGGCCCATGACTGATGGTTCTTGGCCCATGACTGATGGTTCTTGGCCCATGACTGATGGTTCTTGGCCCATGACTGATGGTTCTTGGCCCATGACTGATGGTTCTTGGCCCATGACTGATGGTTCTTGGCCCATGACTGATGGTTCTTGGCCCATGATTGATGGTTCTTGGCCCATGACTGATGGTTCTTGGCCCATGACTGATGGTTCTTGGCCCATGACTGATGGTTCTTGGCCCATGACTGATGGTTCTTGGCACATGACTGATGGTTCTTGGAGCATGACTGATGGTTCTTGGAGCATGACTGATGGTTCTTGGAGCATGACTGATGGTTCTTGGCGCATGTCTGCTCGTGATCCATGAGGTTTCTTACAGCACCAATGGAATATTTCTCTACAGTCTTTAACATAATTTCTGATTACATCCCTCTCTTCCTCCTTGTCTTGGTAAGACACATGTGCAGCAGTTAGGTATCTTTATTACGAAACGTTTCGCCTACACAGTAGGCTTCTTCAGTCGAGTACAGAGGAGGCAGCAGAAACAGTAGAGATGTGAAGACGATGTAATCAGTCCATCACCCTTGAAGACGTAGTTTTGAGGTGGTCAGTCACTCAGCAGAGTGGCAGAGGAACTGACCAGGCTGAGGGACTGACCAGGCAGAGGAACTGACCAGGCTGAGGGACTGACCAGGCTGAGGGACTGTCCAGGCAGAGGGACTGACCAGGCTGAGGGACTGTCCAGGCAGAGGGACTGACCAGGCAGAGGGACTGACCAGGCAGAGGGACTGTCCAGGCAGAGGGACTGTCCAGGCAGAGGGACTGTCCAGGCAGAGGGACTGTCCAGGCAGAGGGACTGTCCAGGCAGAGGGACTGACCAGGCTGAGGGACTGACCACGCCAAGGGACTGACCACGCCAAGGGACTGACCACGCCAAGGGACTGACCATGTCGAGAGACTGGCCAGGTTGAGGGACTGACCAGGCAGAGGGACTGACCAGGCAGAGGGACTGACCAGGCAGAGGGACTGACCAGGCAGAGGGACTGACCAGGCAGAGGGACTGACCAGGCAGAGGGACTGACCACGCCAAGGGACTGACCATGTCGAGAGACTGACCATGTCGAGAGACTGGCCAGGCAGAGGGACTGACCAGGCAGAGGGACTGACCAGGCAGAGGGACTGACCAGGCAGAGGGACTGTCCAGGCTGAGGGACTGACCAGGCAGAGGGACTGACCAGGCAGAGGGACTGACCAGGCAGAGGGACTGTCCAGGCTGAGGGACTGACCACCTCAAAACTACGTCTTCAAGGGTGATGGACTGATTACATCGTCTTCACATTTCTACTGCTTCTGCTGCCGAAACGTTTCGAAATAAAGATACCTAACTGCTGCACATGTGTCTTACTTATCGACTTGTCAGCAGTGTCTATCGTCATATTCTCACTTCTCCTCTTCTTATTCTCATTCGTCTCCTGTTGTACCTATCTTCTCTTCATTTTACTCATCTTCCTGCTACTGTTTTTTCCTGTTGCTTCTCTTTCTATCTTTCCTCTTTTCCTCCTCCTCCTCCTAGTACTACTCCTGGTACTCCTCCTCCCGGTACTTCTCCCGGTACTTCTCCTGGTACTCCTCCTCTCGGCACTTCTCTTCCCGGTACTCCTCCCGGTACTTCTCCTCCCGGTACTTCTCCTCCCGGTACTCCTCCTCCCGGTACTCCTCCTCCCGGTATTTCTCCCGGTACTACTCTCAGTACTCCCGGTACTCCTCCCGGTACTCCTCCTCCCGGTACTCCTCCCGGTACTTCTCCAACTTCTAGTGCTCCTTATCGCGGTCATCTTCCTGGAGTGGTCAGCACACAGTAGCTGGCTGTCATCCAAGTCACTGTTCCCCGACACGTTACTTTCTCAGGAACCACCAATTACCTTCTCTCTTCCCCAAGGTAGTAATTACTTAGCTTCCAGCTTTTACTTAACAATTATATTATGGTTAGTGAGAGCGTTCATGGCCTCTCATGTTTACCACTGCAACGGTAACACTGGTGTTTGTTGCTTAGTTGGATCTGAGTCTTGAGTACACATACACACACACTACTAGTAAGTACTTCTACTACTACTACTACTCTCACACACACACACACACACACACACACACACACACACACACACACACACACACACACACACACGAGTCATAGCTCCTGGCTGGGCCAGGAACTATGAATCGAATTCTGCAACCACAATTAGGTGAGTACACACACACACACACACCTGACCTGACGACACTGGAGGACAGGGGAAACATGATAACGACATACAAAATACTGCGAGGAATTGACAAGGTGGACAGAAACAGGATGCTCCAGAGATGGGACACACAAACAAGGGGTCACAATTAGAAGTTGAAGATTCAGACGAGTCAAAGGAATGTTAGGAAGGAACCATAGACAGGTTAAGACGAGATTTGATAAAGCTCATGGAGCAGGGAGAGATATTACCTAGTAGCGATCAGCGAAGAGGCGGGACCAGGAGCTATGAATCGACCCCTGTAATTACAAAAAGGTGATTACAAATAGGTGAGTACACACACACAGTGTACATGTTAACAACACTTACGAGTATCATTACTTTTAGAAAGTAATTCTTTAGCATCTGGGCGGTAAATAAACGGAGAGAGACGAGGATGTGGCAGAGGCAAACATTCACAGTTTCAGGAGTAGGTACGATAATTCAAGCGCTTGCAGCTTAAGAAGAGCCACATAGAAATAATGATCATTAACCTCTTAAACAGTCTCAAACTGAACAAGTATTTTCAATATATCTTCTGTTTATGTCCCTTGTCTTTGTGTCTCTTTCAAAAAAATATTGTCATGGACCGGGCCGCGGGGGCGTTGACCCCCGGAACACCCTCCGGGTATTGAATCCTTTGAGTATCTCGTACGTCCAGATCATGTTTCCCCAGTGTTGTAAGGTTTAGTTGGGTGACATCAGCTTCTGATGACATCATTCCTGGATGACATCACCCCTGGATATCAGGTCTTTATGGCCGCTCTAACTTCACCTCTTAAGTTATTAAGATAAGATTTGTTGGGATTTTTAACCCGGGGAAGAGAGGGTTAGCCACTATCTCAATTATATTATGGTTCTTCACTCTTGCTTCCCAGGATGCCACCCACACCAGTCGACTAGCACCCAGGTACCCACTTACTGCTAGGTTAACAGAGACAACAGGTGTGTGAAAACATGCCCAACGTTTTCACCTATGCCGGGTATTGAACCACGGACACTCAATGTGCGAGGAGAGTGTGTTGCCAACTGAGACACGAGACCAGAATGGCCACCTTTAAGTGTTTTTTCTTTATTTTTAAGTATCCCGAAGTGGGTGACTGCCTGATCATCTGTTCTTTCTCCGAGGATCTTGCTTATAACTAAAGAACGTCTCATCCGAGCGGCATCAAACTTTCTATTACGTTGCTTTTCAACAACTCCAAGGCTGAGAGACTGATTACCTTCTCTTTCATATACAGTTCTACAGTCTTCCCATCATGTCCTTGAATTTGTTAAATTAAAGACATGTGCAACACTTGGGTATCTTTAATGAGGAAACGTTTCGCCACACAGTGGCTTCATCAGTCCATACAAAGGAGAATTGTGAAGAACAGGAGTAGTTTGAGGTAATCAGTCCCTCAGCCTTGAGTCGATGTTGTCAGTCCATCAATCTTGAAAAGAATACAGCATATGTGCGAAGAAGTGACTTATATACTGCAGGCAGGAGAGGTGCAGCAGTCGTAGGTGGTATCACATATGACCACTGTGAAAGTAGGTCGTGCCCAAGGGTTAGGCAAGTGAAGAATCCCCTGTATTAAGATACCCAAGTGTTGCACATGTGTCTAATTTATCAACTTGTCGGTTCTCTGAACCATTCATCTACATTCCTTGAATTTGTATTGATAAAGCCACTGGTGGGCGAAACTTGTACAATAAAGATACCCAGATGTTGCACACGTGTCTAATTCTTCATCTTGTTGGTAATGTATACTACTCTGTACAACGTATGTTCAGTGAAGGGAACCATTGTGGTATTGTGTATTCTCTGAACCATTGTGGTACTGTGTATTCTCTGAACCATTGTGGTACTGTGTATTCTCTGAACCATTGTGGTACTGTGTATTCTCTGAACCATTGTGGTACTGTGTATTCTCTGAACCATTGTGGTACTGTGTATTCTCTGAACCATTGTGGTACTGTGTATTCTCTGAACCATTGTGGTACTGTGTATTCTCTGAACCATTGTGGTACTGTATATTATCTGAACCATTGTGGTACTGTGTATTCTCTGAACCACTGTGGTACTGTGCATTCTGTGAACCATTGTGATACTGTATATTCTGTGAACCATTGTGATATTGTATATTCTGTGAACCATTGTTATACTGTATATTCTGTGAACCACTGTGGTATTGTGTATTTTATGACAGTTCTGACATGCCACTGAAGAACTCTTCGAAGCATCCAGTTGCTGTTACTGTGAACACTGAACACCATACACGTATATGCCTTGCTGATTATCAGGTTGATGAGTGTCTCGGGTGGAGGGCCTGGTCATGGACCGGGCCGCGGGGGGCGTTGACCCCCGGAACACCCTCCAGATGATGAGGTTTGTAGCTTCGGTGAATCGAATCTCTGTTTCTTATCTGGTCTCTTTTCCACATTTTCCTAACTTTGCAATTACTGGGGGATTGAATTCCAATAGTCCCCTGTTTAACCAACCCTGAAATCTGTTTAAGTCGTCTTAATGTTTTCATCTGTGTTCTACCGCAAGTATTTTATTTAAGTGTAAAATTATCTGTAGAAAGAGATACGTAGGATTGTCTCTAGTCAGGCATATAATTTACGTATATTTGAAGCAGAACCTGACGCAGTACGGATCCTTGTGGGATACCACTCAACCCATTAGTCCATATCGATACCTCTTTTCACTTTATTTGAGAGATTTCCTTGATTCATCTTGTGTGCTTCCTGTTATCACTGTCTACTTACCCTATCTGTAGATGACTTTCTTCTGTGGAAGAGAGTAAAGTACGTTAATAAAATCCTGTATTGTGCAATGCAAATATTTCTCTTCTTGTTGCTTTAACATTTGTTATCCTGTCGTGGATTTCCAGCAGGTGTGTGAGGCAGCGTGTCGCTAAACTCTTGCTGGCTGGCGTTTATGAATCCATACATTTCCATTTGCTCCACCACATCTTGTTTTTTTCCTATATTGGTTCAGGTGGTATGCACGTCAAAGATATTACCTATCCAATGCTGCTTGTCTTTCCTTGTATGTGTGTAAATATAGCCTTTGAGCTCGCTTCGGACAAATTCACTCCTTCCTAGTTTCGCAGGATCTATTGTACCTACTTTTAAAACTATGCATGAAATCTGCCTCCAACTCTTCTTCAGGGTTAATCTACTTTTTGACCACTCTAAGACTGAAGAAATACTTCCAAACTGTCCTGTGGCTCATATGCAACAAGCCTCTGCACTTTCTCTAGTTTCTTAACAAGCCTATTCAGATGTGGGTTCCATGCTAGTTCTCTATACTTAAAGAGTGGCCGGACATGTGTTCTATAAATATTCCTGAATAACTATTGAGATTCCTGAAGGCTACTCTTAGATTTTCCAGACGAGTATTATCTGCAAACGTTGATGCGAGTCCACGCACTATGCTCACCCTGAGGTGTCTCTCTCTGAGTGATGTCTGCAGTCTGTTTCTCCATATCAAGACTTCATTTCAAACAACCACTAATCTGAACAGTTTTGCTTTTTTCCAGTTCCATTTGTAGTCTTTTCCTGTCCTCGTATGCTGCTCTTCTCAGTTTTACATTACCAGCAAACAGTTATACATTTTATCCATTTCCAGTTGGTAAGGCATTCACGTAAGCCAAAAACATTACTGGTCCTAATAACGATCCTTGCAGAACCCACACTTTCCATTCTCCTTTTGACCTAACTTTCCTCTGCAGTACTTTGCATGGTATGCATGTCAGCGAAACTGGTCAGTAGTTTATTGCGCCGTGTCTGACTCTTAATAATATTGGGATTACATTCGCTGTCTTCCAGATCTCCGGCAATTGTCCCGTATCAACTGACTTGTGCTTGTAGTTCGGATAGCACTTCTGCTCCCTCTTGCAGAGTCTACAATATCTTGTAGGGTCCCATTGCCTTAGATGTATCCAATTCTATTAAAAGTATCTTCATCTACTTCCCTGTTTTATGGTGTCCAGCACCTGTCGGTGTACTTACCCCGAGGATTTCTGCCATTGTCCCCGTTTCCGCCGAGATGTCCTCTGCAGATAGTTTGATCAACACTTTGTAAACTTCCCGGTCATTTTTCGTAAAACTTCCTCAACTGGATGATTAGGACACATGTACAACAGTTGAGTAGTGTACGAATGGTATATAAAGCCACTGGATGGCGAAACGTCTACAATAAAGATACCCAGATGTTGCACATGTGTCTTAATCTCAACAGTTGAGTATCTTTGTTGTTGAAACGCTTCGCCTACACAGAAGGCTTCTTCAGATACAGAGGCAGAAAGTGTAGTAGTTAAATGAAGATAATTAAACAGTCCATCAATCTTGGAGAAATAGTATTTGAGGTGGTCAGTCCCTCAGCCTGGAAAAAGAGTTCATGGAACTGAACTCTTCTCAAAGCTGATGGACTGTTTACATTATCTTCATTTTACTACTACACTTTCTACCTCTGTATTTGAAGAAGTTTAATGTATAGGTGAAAAGTTTCAACAACAATGATGTCCTAATCATAAACTTTTCGGTATTTTATACAATTTTCAACATAAGTTTCTTAACTTTATTTTCATTCGAATTACCTGGTCTTACACTGTCTTTCCTCTGACGTGTATGTAAAGCAGTTTGGGTTAAAACTCGGCCTTTGCTATGTCATTCTTAAAATTCTCACTCAGCCTCTCCCCTTACCCTAGCATTCCTTTTGTTTTTTGGGCTAAGATGGTCACTCCTCTATTCTCATCTGTCCTTCGCTTTCTGTAGTTTTTCCACGTTCTTTTGTTTCTCTCTTTTGTCTTTGCATTTTTGAAGCAAAGGCTCTCTTTGTCTTTTCTGTTTCCACTTGTGTGTGTGTGTGTGTGTGTGTGTGTGTGTGTGTGTGTGTGTGTGTGTGTGTGTGTGTGTGTGTGTGTGTGTGTGTATTCCTTCGTGTAAAGAATAAACATCACTCTTCCTTACTGGGAACATATTGCAACAAGCACCCAGATTAGGAACGAGAAGTGGACAACGTTCTGCGCCCTACTCGACTATTATTAAGTCTGGAGTGAGTAGAAAAATGGTGAAAGCCATAAGAAAGGTCAAGACATTGGAAGATAAGAAGGCAGTCAAGGTCAGGTCCAGTCACGCACGTTCCGAACATTAGAGCGCTTGACAATGGAAGGGGAAGAGGTAAGCATTTACAGAAACAAAGTGAGGAAAAGATGGACACTAATGATGTTATGAATAAAGAGAAGGGTGGACGAGAGACCCGAACCGAGGTTCGTAAATTGACAGTCCGACCGCGGTTCCAGCCGCTCGTCAACTCTTCTGTTTATTCATCGACAGTTGTTTATTACAACTTAATATATCACTAATATAATAAAATGAGTTCTTCTCTAACCAGGGTACGGGTGAGGCTAGAACCCATGACAAGTGAGTCGTAAAATTCCAGGTCCTGCAAATCTTTATTATGGAACTGCAACATGTAGCAGACTTTTATTTAGGAGACGTTTCGTTCACCAGGATCTTCCTCATTCCAATAAAGAGTTGTTGCTGTTAAAGATTCGTCGGTATTTTCCCGGCCCGGGCCCTTCCAAGTGGTGGCCCGGCACTGGTTCTCTGTCTAGGGAGTGTCTGAGACCTAAGTCTCCCATGGGAGGAGGCACAAGTACCCCCCTCATCTTGTGAGCTACAAACTCGGGCTCTGGCACCAACCCTGCCCTAGAAGGGCAAGGCATGGTGTCGATCGTGTATAACGGGCTTGTTTGGTATTCTGGTAGCGGGTGGTTAAATGATATACGTCTTCGGAGGCTTCTTACTTTATTGATAACTAGTGTTGGGTTACACAGGCTTGTGTGTTTGTGCCCATGGCCCGGGTAGGGCCATGCCCGCGAGAGAGAGCTGGGAGTGGAGTGTCGTGTGTTGGTGTTCATGTCCAATAAAGAGTACATAAACTCAGAATAAATAATAGCAGGATGGTCAGATGTGGTGAGGTCAAGTGTGGTGTGGAAGGTCAGGTCACCTGACGGCCAAGTCTTCTATAAGATTAGCTTGGACAGAATTTAAACTCGTCAACAGTCCTGGATCAGCAAAGCCCCCCAAGAAGGCGAAGCGTTTCCTTAAGATATCCCAAGTGTCGCACATGTGTCTTTACCACAGGTCTGTCAACACTGATGCTCCTTATACTACAGAATTGTCTAGCTTCAACCAGGAGGAGCCGAAAAATGCTATGTAAATTAGGCAGTTTTTAGTAACTAATTTAAAAATTCACTATGGCTATCTTGCTTAAACTTTTTTCAGGTGAAATCTAGAGAATGTACAAGGAAATTTCACGGCACATATAGGTTCTGTTACAGGGAATGGTTGGAGTTACTTAACCTGTACTCCCTGGAGCGCAGGCGAGAGATACATCATAATTTACATCTGGAAAATCCTAGAAGGACAGGTCCCAAAATTGCACTCAAAAATTCCCTACAAAAGCAAAAGACTTGGCAGATAATGTAACATCCTCGTAATGACAACACAATAAGTCTCCCGGGCCCAAGACTGTCGAACAGCCTCCGACCAGGCATAAAGGGGATTACTAATAGACCCCTGGCTGCCTTGAAGAGGGGGCTGGATAGTATCCGATCAGTTTCTGAGGCCAGCAGTAACATCCTGGTTGATCAGGTCCTGATCCACCGGGAGGCCTGGTCATGGACCGGGCTGCGGGGGGTGTTGACCCCCGAAATACCCTAAAGGTAGACTCCACGTAGCTTGGGAGGTATATTTTTTCCACTATACTTTACGACTGGCAGTAGAGATGAACGCTTAGGTTTCAAACTGTCAAGTTCTTGTAAATAAGCAGCTGTAACCAAGAATGTAAAGTAAGACACATATGCAACAGTTAGGTATCTTTACTATGAAACGTTTCGCCTACACAGTAGGCTTCTTCAGTCAAGTACAGAAAAGTTGATAGAAGCAGAAGATACTTGAAGACGATGTAATCAGTCCATCACCCTTAAAGTTTTGAGGTGGTCAGTCCCTCAGTCTGGAGAAGAGCATTGTTCCATAGTATGAAACAATATGGAGATGAAGTGACAGAATGGAGCTTTTTATAGCGCCAAGAGGTGAGACGTAGGCCACTAGGAGAGGGACCTGACCTTTCAACATCTGAGTTCTTACCTCTCCTAGTGGCCTACGTCTCACCTCTTGGCGCTATAAAAAGCTCCATTCTGTCACTTCATCTCCATATTGTTTCATACTATGGAACAATGCTCTTCTCCAGACTGAGGGACTGACCACCTCAAAACTTTAAGGGTGATGGACTGATTACATCGTCTTCAAGTATCTTCTGCTTCTATCAACTTTTCTGTACTTGACTGAAGAAGCCTACTGTGTAGGCGAAACGTTTCATAATAAAGATACCTAACTGTTGCATATGTGTCTTACCTAACAACCTGTCGGTATTTTATACCATTTTAATGTTCAAGAATGTAAAGTTTGGACAGGTGGACACCTGCATAGCTTCGTTGCTTTAATTTTTGGGGAAAAACTACTGCTGTTAAATCTTACCCACCAGAAGCTCTGTCAATGCGTGAATACAAAGCAGATAAGCAGAATCTACAGTGCGAGATATTCTTGAAGATAGTAGTAATAATAGTAGCAGTAGTAGCAACAGCAGTAAGAATAATAGCAGTAGCAGAGGTACTAGTAGTAACAGCAGCAGCATTATTAACAGCAAAAGCATTTGTAACAGCAGCAGCAACAGTAGTGACAATAAAATTGGTAGTAGTAGTAGTATCAGTAACAGCAGCAACAACAGTAGTGACAATAAAATTGGTAGTAGTAGTAGTATCAGTAACAGCAGCAGCAACAGTAGTAATATTAGTATTAGCAGTAGTAATAATAGCAGCAGCAGGAGTAACTGCAGAAACAACAGTAATAACAACAGAAGCAACAGCAGTAATAGCAACAGAAGCAGTAGTAGTAGCAGTGACAGCAAAGCAGTAGTAGTAATGGTAGTAATAGCCGTAGTAGTAGTAGTCGTACTAGTAAGAATCGTAGTAGTAATAGGCATAGTGGTGGTACCAGTAATAATGGTCGTAGTAAAAGTAATGGTAGTGGTACCAGAAGTGGTATTTGTAATAGTATCAGCAGTCACAGTATTAGTGGGGTGAGCAAGTGGTAGTAGTAGTAGTGGTAGTAGTAGTAGTAGTAGTAGTAGTAGTAATCAGCACAACACTCAGCCAGCACCCAACACCAGTGTCATGACCTCAACACTGTGTACCATCAATTCATGTGATGAGCTGAAGATTTTAACAGTAGATGGTATGGTTATACCAACGAGATGTTGATGATAAAAACAGAAAAGAAGTAGATCTTTATTGTGCAGACATTTCGCCAACCAGTGACTTCCTCAGTCACTAAATTACCGAAGATTTGAACGACTTGAAGGAGTAGGTGATCAATCCCTCTGTCGTAACAGGTATTTACTTCCTTAATCTTGATAAATCTAAAGAAGATGGACCAGGATGGGACATGTCTGCTGGAGACAGGTGAGGTGAAGCAATGAGGACGGTGTCACAGGTAGACGGAACCCACAGAACAGGTGAATTAGATTGACATCTCCTTAGAGATCCTAAGACGGGCCATCTTAGAAGACCCGTGTCAGGACACAGTTCCTGACGAATCAGTCAGTTCATCAACCACTATTGAAAGTCAGTCAAGACTCGGCCATCTCCTTTAGATGATCAAGGATGAGAGACTGAATATCTATCAAGGCCGAGGGAGTGATCATCTCAACCTACTACTACTACTACTACTGCACGCCACTAATGGGCGAAACGTCTCCACAATAAAGATAGCCAAGTGTTCAAAATGAGTCTTATTCATCAGTCTGTCAGCTTTATACACCACAAAAGTAGAAACTTTATTAGACAACGTTTCGACCGTACAGGAAGTTTTTTCAAGTGTACCAGATCCTATCAGGTGGGAGCACAATATATAAGCAAGAGAGAGAGAAACATAGAATTTGAAGACTGAGACACTTATGCAATATATGGGAAGCTTTATTAAGTAGGTGTTCGTCCAATCTTTGGACGAAGACCTACTTACACTAGTGGATGGTTCCACTATGACTCCGCCTCCTCCTGCTTCCACTAACCTGTCTAGAGTACATAAACCACTTCTACGGTCCTATGCTGTACTTTCTACAAGATTGGACTGAACACACCGATTCCAGGCTGAGGGACTGATTACCTCGAACTCCTCCTCTTTTTACACCTTTATGCTTTGTATTGGACTGATGAAGCCACTGTGGCGAAACGTTTCGACAGTAAAGTTTCCCATATGTTGCATAAGTGTCTCAATCATCAACTCGTCGGTTCTAGTACCATTTATCGTTACATTTAATTTAATCAGATTTACACAAGAAGCACAGAACAAAGGAGCACTGATGAAGTCCTACTGGCCTACGATAAACACACTAAAATCATTCTGCAAAATGTTGTAAGGTAAGGAGACACAAGTGTAATACGACATTTTATTTTGGCAACGTTTCGCTCGCCAGGACCTTTGTCAAGCTCTTACAAACACTATAGGCGCAGGATTCATGAAGTGAAACGTCCTATCAAACCAGTGTCATCACCTTAACTCTCACCCAGCACACAACACCAGTGTCATCACTACAACACTCACCCAGCACACAACACCAGTGTCATCACTACAACACTCACCCAGCACACAACACCAGTGTCATCACCACAACACTCACCCAGCACACAACACCAGTGTCATCACCACAACACTCACCCAGCACACAACACCAGTGTCATCACAACAACACTCACCCAGCACACAACACCAGTGTCATCACCACAACACTCACCCAGCACACAACACCAGTGTCATCACCACAACACTCACCCAGCACACAACACCAGTGTCATCACCACAACACTCACCCAGCACACAACACCAGTGTCATCACCACAACACTCACCCAGCACACAACACCAGTGTCATCACCTCAACACTCACCCAGCACTCAACTCCACGCAACACGGATGTTCTTGTGTTTGAAACACAGGTCGAACATCTCAACACGGATGCAGTTAACATAACAATCGTGAAAGAAACATTGGGATGAGATGTGACTGATCGTGTAGACAGAATCTTCAGTGAAGTCGAAGCAAACTGTGTAACCCGGAAATTGAAGTTGCTTGAATTTCATGTGTACTGGGCAGCAGGTACCAAGTACATTCATGGGTGGAATGTGTACTAGGCAGCAGGTACCAAGTACATTCATGGGTGGAATGTGTACTGGGCAGCAGGTACCAAGTACATCCATGGGTGGAATGTGTATAGGGCAGCACATATAATTTGTTGCAGTCATTACAAGGGATTATGTATACCCCTGCAGAGGATGGAGGCTTGTCCTGTCTACTGCTGGTGATGTCCTTGATGGTCGTGGTTGTGGAGGTAGATACTTGGAATGATGTTTTGGCAAAGATGTTGGAAACATGTTTGGCAATGGAGTTGTTGGGGAGGACTATGTATCTCTTCTCGGCAGTGTCTTCTCTGGGTGTGTTGAAGATGTTTAATGCCCGCCGTCTGCAGTCTCTGATGAAGTGACTAGGATAGTGGAGTTTGGAAAATACTTGTTCAATTATAGTGCATTCTTCCTCAAGGAACTCATTGCTGCAGATTCTGAGTGCACGTAGGAAGAAGCCTATAATCACACCACGTTTGGTTTTGGTGTCGTGGTGAGAGTAGAAGTGGAGAAGATCGTTTTGGTTGGTGGGTTTTCGATAGACTTTAAAACGAAGTTCGTGGTCAGCTTTGCAGAGCAGAACATCAAGGAAAGGAAGAGTGTTGTCGACTTCTTCTTCAAGTGTGAACTGGATTGAAGGCTCGACCTGGTTGAGCTTGTCTTGGAGAGCTTGAACGTTGAAGCGTTTAGGAGTTATGAGGAGAATGTCGTCAACATAACGGAGCCAGGTGACAGACGAAGGAATAATGGTGGAGAAACGTTCGGCTTCTAGATGTTCCATGTATAAGTTCGCCAGGACTGCACTGAGTGGCGAACCCATGGGTAGTCCAAAAGTCTGCTGAAAGAGGTGATTTTCGAAGGAGAAACACGTAAAGCCAACACATAGTTCAACAAGGTCGATGAAATCGCTGGCTGGAATGGGAAGATCAAGTGAATCGTCAATTTTCCTGCGCAAGAGATCGATGGCTTGTGTAGTAGGTACTTTGGTGAATAGGGAAGTCACGTCAAGGCTGGAAAGTTTCTTGTTCCTGATGTTGATGTTGCGAATGCGATTGAGAAGATCACCCGAGTGTTTGAGATGTGCTGGACTGATAGTGCCCAAGAGTTTAGAAAGGTGTTTGGCGAGAATTCCTGAGAGCTGGTGGGGAGCACTGCCTATTCCCGAGGATATGGGCCTCAGTGGGATACCAGGCTTGTGAGTCTTTGGCAGGCCATACATTCTGGCAGGTCTGGCAGAATGTATTAATTAGTGTTTCCCTACTGGCAAGAACCAAGTCAAGGAGATTATTTCCCCTAGTTGGCTCTGTCACAAACTGTTTTAAAAAACAATCCTGGATCGTATCAAGAAAGTCACCTGACTCTAAATTTCCTGTCAAATTGCTCCAGTCAATCTGTCTATAGTTGAAATCTCCCATTAGCACAACATTTTCGTATGTAGATGCCTTACGAATTTCGTCCCATAGAAGTTTACTGCACTCCCTATCAAGATTTGGGGCCCTGTAAATCACACCCAAAATTAGTTTTTCTCGGCCCTCGAGAAGCTGTAACCAAACAGATTCAGTGGCTGACGCTTCTAATTTAATATCTTGTCTAACACAACAATTTAAATTGTCTCTGACATACATCGCTACTCCACCAAATGTACGAAGTACATTCATGTGTGGAATGTGTACTGGACAGCAGGTACCAAATACATTCATGGGTGGAATGTGTACTGGGCAGCAGGCACCAAGTACATTCATGGGTGGAATGTGTACTGGGCAGCAGGCACCAAGTACATTCACGGGTGGAATGTGTACTGGGCAGCAGGCACCAAGTACATTCATGGGTGGAATGTGTACTGGGCAGCAGGTACCAAGTACATTCATGTGTGGAATGTGAACTAGGCAGCAGGTACCAAGTACATTCATGGGTGGAATGTGAACTAGGCAGCAGGTACCAAGTACATTCATGGGTAGAATGTGTATTGGGCAGCATGTACCAAGTACATTCATGGGTGGAATGTGTACTAGGCGGCAGGTACCAAGTATATTCATGGGTGGAATGTGTACTGGGCAGCAGGTACCAAGTATATTTATGGGTGGAATGTGTACTAGACAGCAGGTACCAAGTACATAAGAACATAAGAACGAAGGAACACTGCAGAAGGCCTACTGGCCCATGCGAGGCAGGTCCAAGTCTCCTACCGGCTTAAGCCAATGCACCCAACCTAGTCAGGTCAGGTCACAGTGACTTAAGGGAGGAACACTGCAACCGACCTGGTAGCACAAGCTATCAGGTCTAACTCACACCCACCCACATCCACTCATGTATTTATCCAACCTATTTTTAAAGCTACACAACGTTCTGGCCTCTATAACTGTACTCGGGAGTTTGTTCCACTCATCCACAACTCTATTACCAAACCAGTACTTTCCTATATCCTTCTTGAATCTGAATTTTTCCAACTTAAAACCATTGCTGCGAGTCCCGTCTAGGCTAGATACTTTCAGCACACTATTTACATCCCCTTTATTTATTCTTGTCTTCCATTTATACACCTCAATCATATCCCCCCTAATTCTACGTCTTTCTAGAATCTAGAGAGTGCAGATTCAGGGCCCTTAGTGGAATAAACCTTGGTAATAAATACCGACAAGTTGGTTTAGAAAGACACGTAAGCAAACACTAACATATTTATTAGAAAACGTTTCGGTCCTGGGACCTTGATCACTTCTAACATACAGAGGTAGGAAGACAGGAGGAAGGAAGACAGGAGTCACGTGATTTCATCGTCTACCCGTCCTCATCATAGGCAGAGGTTGTTTTTGATAAGGACCTGCCTCGCATGGGCCAGTAGGCCTTCTACAGTGTTCCTCCATTCTTATGTTCTTATGACATTCCTCAGGTCACTCTCCGCCTATATATAATGTCTTCCTACCTCTGTATGTTAGAAGTGATCAAGGTCCCAGGACCGAAACGTTTTCTAATAAATATGTTATAGTGTTTGCTTACGTGTCTTTCTAAACCAGGGCCCTTAGTCTATCCTCATAGGGAAGGTTTCTGATACATGGGATCCACTTCGTCATCCTCCTTTGTACATTTTCCAGAGCATTTATATCCATTCTGTAATACGGCGACCAAAACTGTGCAGCATAATCTAAATGAGGCCTAACCAAGGATGTATAGAGTTGAAGAACAACCTGAGGACTCCTATTATTTATGCTTCTTGATATGAAGCCAAGGATTCTATTAGCTTTATTGCGAACACTTATGCACTGTTGTCTTGGTTTCAGATTACTGCTAACCAGAACTCCTAAATCTTTTTCGCAATCCGTAATATTAAGATCTACATTATTTAGTTTATATGTGGCATGGTTATTGTCCTGTCCAACATTTAGAACTTTGCATTTGTCTATATTAAACTGCATCTGCCACTTCCCCGACCACTGCATCAGTCTATTCAAATCTTCCTGGAGTGTTCTAATGTCCTCGTCAGAATGAATTCGACGGCCTATTTTGGTGTCATCGGTAAACTTGCTGATGTCGCTCTTTATGCCCTCATCTATGTCGTTTATGTAGATTGTGAACAGAAGGGGGCCCAACACTGACCCCTGTGGAACTAATGGGTGGAATGTGTACTAAGCAGCAGGTACCAAGTACATTCATGGGTGGAATGTGTACTAGGCAGCATGTGCCAAGTACATTCATGGGTGGAATGTGTACTAGGCAGCAGGTACCAAGTACATTCATGGGTGGAATGTGTACTAGGCGGCAGGTACCAAGAACGTTCATGGGTGGAATGTGTACTAGGCAGCAGGTACCAAGTACATTCATGGGTGGAATGTGTACTAGGCAGCAGGTACCAAGTACATTCATGGGTGGAATGTGTACTAGGCAGCAGGTACCAAGTACATTCGTGGGTGGAATGTCTACTGGGCAGCAGGTACCAAGTACATTCGTGGGTGGAATGTGTACTGGGCAGCAGGTACCAAGTACATTAATGGGTGGAATGTGTACTGGGCAGCAAGTACTAAATACAATCATGGGTGGAATGTGTACTAGGCAGCAGGTACCAAGTACATTAATGGATGGAATGTGTACTAGGCAGCAGGTACCAAGTACATTAATGGATGGAATGTGTACTAGGCAGCAGGTACCAAGTGCATTCATGGGTGGAATGTGTACTAGGCAGCAGGTACTAAGTAAATTCATGGGTGGAATGTGTACTAAGCAGCAGGTACCAAGTACATTCATAGGTGGAATATGTACTAGGCAGCAGGTACCAAGTACGTTCATAGGTGGAATATGTACTAGGCAGCAGGTACCAAGTACGTTCATGGGTGGAATGTGTGCTAGGCAGCAGGTGCCAAGTACTTTCATGGGTGGAATGTGAACTAGGCAGCAGGTACCAAGTACATTCATGTGTGGAATGTGTACTAGGCAGCAGGTACCAAGTATATTTATGGGTGGAATGTGTACTAGGCACCAGGTACCAAGTACGTTGATGGGTGAAATGTGTACTAGGCAGCAGGTACCAAGTACATGCATGGGTGGAAGGTGTACTGGGCAGCAGGTACCAAGTACATTCATGGGTGGAATGTGCACTAGGTAGCAGGTACCAAGTACATTCATGGGTGCAATGTGCACTAGGTAGCAGGTACCAAGTACATTCATGGGTGGAATGTGTACTAGGCAGCAGGTACCAAATACATTCATGGGTGGAATGTGTACTAGGCAGCTTGTACCAAATACATTCATGGGTGGAATGTGCACTAGGCAGCAGGTACCAGGTACATTCATGGGTGGAATGTATACTAGGCGACAGGTACCAAGTACGTTCATGGGTGGAATGTGTACTAGGCAGCAGGAACCAAGTACATCCATGGGTGGAATGTGTACTAGGTAGCAGGTACCAAGTACATTCATGGCTGGAATGTGTACTGGGCATCAGGTGCCAAGTGCATTCATGAGCGGAATATGTAGTAGACAGCAGGTACCAAGTACATGCATGGGTGGAATGTTTACTAGGCAGTAGGTACCAAGTACATGCATGAGTGGAATATGTACTAGACAGCAGGTACCATGTACATGCATGGGTGGAATATGTACTATGCAGCTGGTACCAAGTACATGCATGGGTGGAATGAATACTAGGCAGCAAGTACCAAGTACATGCAAGGGTGGAATGTGTACTAGACAGCAGGTACCAAGTACAGCATGGGTGGAATGTGTACTAGACAGCAGGTACCAAGTACATGCGTGGGTGGAATGTGTACTAGACAACAGGTACCAAGTACAGCATGGGTGGAATTGAATGCTACGCGTGAGAATGGCTCTGTAGAAATTCATTTACACTGCCCGACGGCATGGAACACCTAGGTTATAGTCTGACAGATATCGACAAGAAACCTACAGACCGCTCGTACGGAAAAAGTATTGTGATACGATATCCCAAGGGAGGGTTGGTTGACAACCTTAACCATGCAAGACTTTCCAGTGTTAGTAGTTGGTTGCCTGGTTAGGTTTGAAGCGGCTCGACTACACCATGGTTAAGACTCCACGTAACCTGTACGCCACCACTCGAGAATAATTTAATTCCTAAAACAGGGATTAAAATTAACTAATGCCATATATACACAGAAATATAAACATTACTGCAGATACCCCTGGAGACACCAGGGGGACACACTGGGGACTCCCTGGAACATCCCGGGGACACCTCCGAGTTACTAAACGTGTAGTATCAGAAACGAGGACAAACGTATCATCAGATCAGTGAATGTATTAGAAAACATACCCACGCACGCTTCTCTCTGCCAACTGAGACTTCCTCAGTGGTTCACATGCAGGCTAAGAAAAAAAACCTGACCCGAGATGATGTTGGAAGACATCAATCATGACTGGACAGGAGTTGTAACTCACGAAGAGCCTCTCAGCAGGCTTGTGAAGGTATTCAGGAAGTGCCCTTCTAGTTCTTAGAAGATGAGTTTGTTGTCGATGTCTTGAAACACAGACCTTGCTGCTTGAATCACAGAAAATATTCCTAGTTGAGGGTGATATAAACATGTTAAAATTATAAAAGAAACAAAAAATACCTGAAATTTCAATTGCCCGTAATAAGTAAAAAAAAATGGTTCGCGAAATTTCGCGTTGTTTTAATTTGATTGCGCAATCATCAGGTAATGGCACTTACATGTCGTGCCGAACAGGTAAAACTTGCGATTTTGGCTTAAATGGCAACGCTCTTCTTGCCGAATAAGGCAAGCGAAAATTTGTGTATGCAATAATTTTGCAAAAATCATTCTGAACCTAACGAAAGAAAATGTATTTCGTTGTGTTTGTTTATTATTAAATTATTGTAAACTTATCTAAAATATATTTAGTTGGATTAGGCTAAATTAAATTGCGCTTGTTATAATAAGGTTAGCTAAGTTTTCTAAGATTCTTATTAATTTTTACTTTAGCATAAATGAAAAAAATATATATTTAAACGTAGAAGAGAGAATTTTAGAAAGGATTTAATTTTAAACGAGTTCTTGCTAACTGACCAATTTTACCTATTCGGCACGACATATATAAGTATACGTAGATATTAGTATAATTATCGTACCTAGTAACATATGTATAAATAATCTTAGAGGATAACCCAAAAAAGTCAGACAAAGTGGCTTATTTTCCTTGGGGTTCTTTTGTGATTTTATTTAGGTTAGTTTTAGTTAGGTTAGGTTAAGCTTAGTTAGGTTAGGTTAGGTTAGATTAGGTTAGGTTAAGCTTAGTTAGGTTAGGTTAGGTTAAGCTTAGTTACGTTAGGTTAGGTTAAGCTTAGTTACGTTAGGTTAGGTTAAGCTTAGTTAGGTAAGGCTGTCACTTGTTAAGAGAAATTTATCAATTATAATATTCCGTAAAATTAGTAAATGGAATATAGGACAGAGGCGATAAAAACTTTATAAAGTATGACCGGAGAGCGGGGGACAAACTCTACAACTCTATTGCCAAAACCAGTACTTCGCAATATTCATTCGAAATGTAAATTTCTCCAGCTTGAATCTATTGCTGAGAATATTTGTCTTTATTTATTCCTGTTTTCCACTTGTACACTTCAATCATTTCTCCCTTAGAAAAGGTTTCTAATTCATGGAATCAAGTTCGACATCCTTCTCTGTACATTTCCGAGGGCCTTTATGTCCGTCCTATAATACGAAAATCAGAACTGAGCACTATAAGAACACAAGAACATAAGAACGAAGGAACACTGAAGAAGGCCTACTGGCCCATGCGAGGCAGGTCCAAGTCTCCTACCGGCTTAAGCCAATGCACCCAACCTAGTCAGGTCAGGTCACATTGACTTAAGGGAGGAACACGGCAACCGACCTGGTAGCACAAGCTATCAGGTCCAACTCACACCCACCCACATCCACTCATGTATTTATCCAACCTATTTTTAAAGCTACACAACGTTCTGGCCTCTATAACTGTACTCGGGAGTTTGTTCCACTCATCCACAACTCTATTACCAAACCAGTACTTTCCTATATCCTTCCTGAATCTGAATTTTTCCAACTTAAAACCATTGCTGCGAGTCCTGTCTAGGCTAGATATTTTCAGCACACTATGTGTGATGTCACCGTGGTTGTTTAATATATTTATAGATGGGGTTGTAAGAGAAGTAAATGCGAGGGTCTTGACAAGAGGCGTGGAGTTAAAAGATAAAGAATCACACACAAAGTGGGAGTTGTCACAGCTGCTCTTTGCTGATGACACTGTGCTCTTGGGAGATTCTGAAGAGAAGTTGCAGAGATTGGTGGATGAATTTGGTAGGGTGTGCAAAAGAAGAAAATTAAAGGTGAATACAGGAAAGAGTAAGGTTATGAGGATAACAAAAAGATTAGGTGATGAAAGATTGAATATCAGATTGGAGGGAGAGAGTATGGAGGAGGTGAATGTATTCAGATATTTGGGAGTGGACGTGTCAGCGGATGGGTCTATGAAAGATGAGGTGAATCATAGAATTGATGAGGGAAAAAGAGTGAGTGGTGCACTTAGGAGTCTGTGGAAACAAAGAACTTTGTCCTTGGAGGCAAAGAGGGGAATGTATGAGAGTATAGTTTTACCAACGCTCTTATATGGGTGTGAAGCATGGGTGATGAATGTTGCAGCGAGGAGAAGGCTGGAGGCAGTGGAGATGTCATGTCTGAGGGCAATGTGTGGTGTGAATATAATGCAGAGAATTCGTAGTTTGGAAGTTAGAAGGAGGTGCGGGATTACCAAAACTGTTGTCCAGAGGGCTGAGGAAGGGTTGTTGAGGTGGTTCGGACATGTAGAGAGAATGGAGCGAAACAGAATGACTTCAAGAGTGTATCAGTCTGTAGTGGAAGGAAGGCGGGGTAGGGGTCGGCCTAGGAAAGGTTGGAGAGAGGGGGTAAAGGAGGTTTTGTGTGCGAGGGGCTTGGACTTCCAGCAGGTATGCATGAGCGTGTTTGATAGGAGTGAATGGAGACAAATGGTTTTTAATACTTGACGTGCTGTTGGAGTGTGAGCAAAGTAACATTTATGAAGGGGTTCAGGGAAACCGGCAGGCCGGACTTGAGTCCTGGAGATGGGAAGTACAGTGCCTGCACTCTGAAGGAGGGATGTTAATGTTGCAGTTTAAAAACTGTAGTGTAAAGCACCCTTCTGGCAAGACAGTGATGGAGTGAATGATGGTGAAAGTTTTTCTTTTTCGGGCCACCCTGCCTTGGTGGGAATCGGCCAGTGTGATAATAATAATAATAATATTTACATCCCCTTTATTTATTCCTGTCTTCCATTTATACACCTCAATCATATCCGCCCTAATTCTACGTCTTTCTAGAGAGTGCAGTTTCAGGGCCCTTAGTCTATCCTCATAGGGAAGGTTTCTGATACATGGGATCAACTTTGTCATCCTCCTTTGTACATTTTCCAGAGAATTTATATCTAAATAAGGTCTAACCAAAGATATATTAAGCTGAAGTATAACCTAAATTCTATTAGCTTTATTGCGAACACTTCACTATTGTCTTGGCTTTAAATGTCAGCTAGCCATAACGCCTAGATATTTTTCACATTCATCATGGCTAAGATCTACATTAACTTATAATGCCATACTTATCTCCTTTTACTAGGCTTAGAACCTTACACTTGTCTGCAATGAACTGTATGTGACACTTTTCCGACCACAATATCAACTTATCCAGGTCATCCTGTAGCTTTCTACTGTCCACATCAGAAATTATTTAACGGCTTATTTTAGTGTCATCAGCAAACTTACTTATGTACAAGTTGATGAGTAAGAGACATGTTCATCAGTGTCTTACTCATCAAGCTTACTTACGCATCTATTTTATTCCCTTACGTCACTATTCCCTTTCGTTTTAGTAGTTTGTGAACAACAAGGGTCCCAACACTGACCCCTGTGATACACCACTTGTAACAGGTCCTCATTCTGATTTTCCCTACTTAACTCAACCTTTGCTCTCTGGGCTGAAAATCTGAACCTGATAGAATCATTCTTCAATGATCTCACGGATTCAAACAAATTTAACTAATTTAGTAGAGTGGCAAATATACCAAAACCTAAATTAAACTTAACGAGTACCGTCGTAAATGAATGGTATATAATACAGACAAGATAAGACATGTGTTACATCTGGGTATCTTTACTTGTAGACGTTTCACTACCCAGTAGCTTTATCAATATATAATCAAGGACATAATGGAAATTCTGTAGAACTATGTACAAAAGACGAGGTAATCACTCGGCTTGGAGCTGAAGACTTCGGTGTTCTTCACCGACTCCAAAGCTGAGGGACTGATTACCTCGACTTTTGTATATTGTTCAATAGTCTTCCCATAATGTCCTTTAATATGTATTGACAGAGCCAATCGATAGCAAAACGTCTACATTAAAGATACCCAGATGTTGTACATGTGTCCAATTCTTAATGAGTACTATCCTGGCAGTAAAATATTCAAGTCATTCAGAGGAGACAGACTCAAATATATTTAAAGTGGTTTAATGGGAATAAGAATTTCACACTGTGTTTAAGAGGCATCTGTTCTGAACATTTCAAGCCAAGCAGCAGAGGATTTTGGAAGTTATTGGAACCATTCCAGGATGCCAAGAATGGGTTCAATAACTTTCGTCATAGAGCACCTGCACACGTCAATTGTTCCAAGAATCTTGCTCTAGTTACCGTGCACCAGCATTGAAAATTTAAAGGCGATCGGATGAGACCTTTCCATGTTAAGAGTTAAATAAAAACGAAAAGTTGAAGGAAAATAAAAACAGACCTAAAAAAATAGCCAAAAGTCTCCCTTCGGGGACAAATAAAAATAATAGCTCTCAACAATAATGATAAACAATAAAATACGGCGATCGATTCTGCAACACTCTTGGACAAACAACACGAAGAATTAGAAAGTCTGTTCAAGAACTATTGGCAAAACGTGAGTGAGCGAAGCTTTGTGACAGTTACACAGGAAAGTTCACCAGAGACGAACACAGTGATGCTCAGTCAATGTAAACGTTTAACACCTACCACATACATTGTTTCTCCAGTGCCATATATACT
This sequence comes from Cherax quadricarinatus, assembly GCF_038502225.1. Taxonomy (NCBI): domain Eukaryota; kingdom Metazoa; phylum Arthropoda; class Malacostraca; order Decapoda; family Parastacidae; genus Cherax; species Cherax quadricarinatus. Next base: position 3,923,514 of record NC_091370.1, on the reverse strand, counting down.
GTATCCCTTCACACAACACAATATACTGTGTTCTTCAGACATATATATTGTTTTTCAATATCATATATACAGTGTTCTGCTGCAGTATTTTATATACCTCGTTACCCTACTGCACCATATACAGGAATAAATAAAGGGGATGTAAATAGTGTGCTGAAAATATCTAGCCTAGACAGGACTCGCAGCAATGGTTTTAAGTTGGAAAAATTCAGATTCAGGAAGGATATAGGAAAGTACTGGTTTGGTAATAGAGTTGTGGATGAGTGGAACAAACTCCCAAGTACCGTTATAGAGGCCAGAACGTTGTGTAGCTTTAAAAATAGGTTGGATAAATACATGAGTAGATGTGGGTGGGTGTGAGTTAGACCTGATAGCTTGTGCTACCAGGTCGGTTGCCGTGTTCCTCCCTTAAGTCAATGTGACCTGACCTGACTAGGTTGGGTGCATTGGCTTAAGCCGGTAGGAGACTTGGACCTGCCTCGCATGGGCCAGTAGGCCTTCTGCAGTGTTCCTTCGTTCTTATGTTCTTATACACCGTGTTCCAGTATAGTACCATATATACAAGGCTCACAACTTCCACATTACAGTAATACCTTGTATACCATGTATACCTCGCGGGGTTTTGCTATATCACGGTTTATAATTTTAAATTTATTAATAATTATTTTTTTCAACAGCGGTGCCGTAGTGAACTGCAATTATGTTTTGATATTAAATACGAGTACATTTTTTATAGATAAATATGAGTGAGAAGAAGAAACAGAACGAAGTTTGTGAAACTAAGAAACGTAAATGGTTATTTAGTAATGGAAAACAGGAATAAAGGGGATGTAAATAACGTGCTGAAAATTTCCAGCCAAGACAGGACTCGCAGCAATGGTTTTAAGTTGGAAAAATTCAGATTCAGGAAGGACATAGAGCACTGGTTTGGTAATAGAGTTGTGGATGAGTGGAACAAACTCCCGAGTACAGTTATAGAGGCTAAAACGTTGTGTAGTTTTAAAAATAGGTTGGATAAATACATGAGTGGATGTGGGTGGGTGTGAGTTGGACCTAACTAGCTTGTGCTATTAGGTCTGATGCCGTGCTCCTTCCTTAAGTGGAAGAGACCTGACAAGGTGGGTCATTGGGCTAATCGGGGGGGGGGGGACATGGACCTGCTTCGCGTGGGTCAGTGGGCCTGCTGCGGTGTTCCTTCTTTATGTTCTTATGTTAAATTACAGCACATTATAGCAACGTTTTAATGGTGCAGTTTTGTAAACCAAACAGCTTGTGGAACAGCTGTTTTATTAACCAAACGGCTGGTGGAACAGCTGCTTTAAAACAGTTGTTTTAATATTTAACCAGCTGGTAGAATAGCTGCTTTAAAAACAGTTGTTTTATACTCAGATATTGGTGCAGGTGTTTCAATTACCAAAGGCTGACAGCAGAGCAGTTTTAA